>NC_045976.1:3261798-3307585 GCF_010909765.2 Amblyraja radiata | reverse complement strand
AGAGGAGAGACAGAGGCATAAGAGGGAGAAAGCGAGGGAGAAAGCGAAGGAGAAAGAGAGACACAAAGAGGGAGAGAGACAGGGTGAAGGAGGGAGCGAGACTGAGAGAAACAGAGAGAGTAACAGATACAGAGAGAGACAGCGGGAGAGAGAGACAGAGAGACAGCGAGAGAGAGACAGAGAGACAGCGACAGAGAGAGAGGGGCAGAAAGAGAGACAGAGAGAGGGAGAAAGAGAGAGAGAGAGAAAGAGAGAGTGAGATACGGAGAGAGAGGGGAGAGAAAGACAATGAGAAAGAGTGAGAGGCAGAGAGAGAGAGACAGAGACGGAGACAGAGAGAGGGCCAGGTACAGAGAAAGAGACAGAGAGAGGGGCAGAGAGAGATAGGAGAGAGAGAGAGGCAGTGAGAGAGAAAGAAAGAGAGAGAGACAGATAGAGAGAGACAGAGAAACGGAGAGAATGGCTGAGAGAAAGAGAGATATAAAGAAAGAGAGAGAGAGAGAGAGAGAGAGATGGAGAGAGAGAGAGAGACAGTGAGAGTCCGCGCCGACCAACGATCACCCTGTACACTAATAATAATAATAATGGATGGGATTTATATAGCGCCTTTCTAATACTCAAGGCGCTTCTAATACTCACTAGCACTGTCCTACGCACATTAGGGACAATTTACAATTTTGCGGAGGCCGATTAATCTACAACCCTGAACGTCTTTGAAATGTTGGAGGAAACTGGAGCACCCGGGGTGAAAACCCACGGAGGTCAAGGGGACAATGTACAAACCCCACACAGACAGCACCCGTAGTCAGGATTGAACCCGGGTCTCTGGCGGTGAGGCAGCAACTGTGCCGCGCAGAATTATATAACGGTTTCCTCCACCATAAACGCACCTAATATGTGCTAGTAATGTCCTGTTTGCCAGCTTGTTGACCCTCTGTGTTCCCCTCCTGCAGGGTTAGTAGCCGTTGCTGTAGAAGGAGTGATGAGGACGTGAGCTACCATTGACGGCGGCCAGGGTGCACACGGGAGAACGCCCCTTCGACTGCTCGGAGTGCGGCAAGAGCTTCACCAGCTCCAATATCTTGGTGCAGCATAACCTCGTGTACTCCAGCGAGAGGCCATTCACCTGCTCCGACTGCGGCAAGAGCTTCAAGACAGCGAATCAACTGAAGAAGCACCGGCGGGTGCACACGGGCGAGAAGCCCTATTGCTGCTCCACCTGCGGCAAGAGCTTTGCCCAGTCATCGGCGTTGTGTGATCACCGGCGGGTGCACAGCAGTGAGCGGCCCTTCACCTGCTCCAACTGCAACAAAGGCTTCAAGTCGTCCAAACACCTGAAGGTGCACAGGCACGTGCACACAAGGGAACGGCCCTACTCCTGTGCCCAGTGCTGCAAGGGCTTCACCAGCTACAGCAGACTGCTGGTGCACCAGCGCACCCACACTGGTGAGCGCCCCAACACCTGTGCCCGGTGCGGCAAGGGCTTCACCCAGTTTAACAACCTGCTGACGCAACAGCGCACCCACACCGGCGAGCGTCCCTACACCTGCGCCCAGTGCGGCAAGGGCTTCACCAGCTCCTCCAAGCTGCTGTCCCATCAGCGGGTGCACACCGACGAGCGTCCCTTCACCTGTGCCCAGTGCGGCAAGCACTTCACCAGTTCCAGCAACCTGCTGTCCCATCAGCGCGCCCACACCGGCGAGCGTCTCTTCACCTGCGTCCATTGTGGCAAGGGATTCAACAACTCACCCAATCTGCTGTCCCACCAGCGGGTGCACGACGGGGACCGTCCCTTCCCCAGCCCGGTGTGTGGTGAGCGCTTAGCCAAGGCCTCCTACGCCCTGTCTCACCAGCGCGTGCATACCAGTGGCCAGCCCTACGACTGCCCGTACTGTGGTGAGGAATTTGACAGCTCACAGAGGTTGCTATAGCACCGGCGGACCTACGCTGGTGAGTAGCTGCTCCCACTGTGACAAGAGAGCATGGGGGCTGCGGAGCACCAGCGGATACACACCGGAGAGAGATCCTTTGTGTGCGCTGAGTTTGGCAAGGTTTTCACCCGCATGTCCAGCCTGTGGCAGCATCGGCGCACCCACAGCGGTGAGCGTCCCTTCCCCTGCTCATCCTGTGGTAAGGGTTTCACCCGCCTTGACCACCTGCTGGAGCACCGGCGAGTGCACACCGGCCAGCGCCCCTTCACCTGCCCGCTCTGCGGCAAGGCCTTTGCCCACTCCTCCAGCCTGCTGGCACATCGCCACGTTGATAGATAGGCACAGTTTAGGTAAACACAAAATGCAGGAAGGAATGGGTAACGTTTCAGGGTCCAGACCCATCTTCAGTGTCGACCTGAAACGTCACCCATTCCTTGTCTACAGAGATGCTGCCTGTTCCGCTGAGTTACTCCAGCACTCTGTGAATGTCACCTATCCATGTTCTCCGCAGATACTGCCTGACCCGCCGAGTTACTCCCGCACTTTGTGTTAGTCATAAAGTTATACAGTGTGGAAACATGCCCTTCGGCCCAACTTTCCCACACCGACCAACATGTCCCAGCTACACTAGTCCCATCTGCCTGTGTTTGTTCCAAATCACCCCAAACTTGTCCTATCCATGTAACTGTCTAACTGTTTCTTGGGATAGTCCCGGCCTCAACCACCTCCTCTGACAGTTTGTTCCATACTCCCACAGTGTGAAAATGTTACCCCTCAGTTTCCTTTTAAATCTTTTCCCATTCACCTTGAACCCATGTCCTCTGGTCCTCGACTCCCCCAGTCTGGGCAAGAGATTCTGTGCATCTACCTAAATTGTGTTATGTGCAATATTCCAGCATCTGCAGTTCTTGTGTCTCCCCTCACCCTATATCCACCTTCACTTCTGAAGAAGGGTCTCAATCTGAATCACACATTCCTTCTCTGTAGAGAAGCTGCCTGTCCCGCTGAGTTACTCCAGCATTTTTGTGTCCACTATCACTTGCCAGGCTTTGCCAGCCCCATCGCTCTAATCCAGCTTCCTCCCCCTACCCTATCCACACAGTCTGAAGATGGGTCCCGCCTCAAAACGTTGTCTGTCCATTCCCTCTAAAGCGGTGGAGGAATTCAGTGGGTCAGGCGGCATCTGTAGAGGGAAGGGAATCTAAGGCGACCACTCCTACCTCTTCTTTCCAACTTTCTCCACCCCCACACCAAGCAGTCTGAAGAAGGGTCCTGACCTAGAATGTTGCCTGTCCATGCTCTTCAGACGTGCAAGTTACTCCAGGAGATTGTGTCTCTTTTTGTAAACCAGCATCTACTGTTTCTTCTATCTGGTCCTCGATCCCCCCACTCTGCATTGCGCTCGGTCCGCCAAGGCTAAGGACGGATAAGGACCAAACACAAAGACTCTCAGTTGCCAACCATTTTAGCTCCCCTTCCCACTCCCACACTGACCTTTTTGCCTGGGCCTTCTCCATTGTCAGAGTGATGTAACACACAAACTGGAGGAACAGCCCAATTACATGAACATTGAATTCTCCAAATTAAGGAGACCCCCCCCCCCCCCCCCCCCCCCACCCCTTCTAATCAAGTCCTGGAGTCTTGATTCCCCTCCAAAGTGCCGGTAGAACTCAGCAGGTCAGCCATCCTGGGTGGGAAACGGATGGAGAAGTGTTCCTAATATAAGCCCTTCCTTGGCCCTGTGGAGAAGCAGACCATCAACAGTACCAGCATCTTCTCATCCATACTGTAGTCAAGTGAAAATGCTAAAGTGAGCCAAGCTGCACACAGCCGACTGCTCACAGTACCAGCTGGCTGCCACTGGCCCCAAAACTCAAAGGCATTTAAATGTGTTTTTTTTAAAGAGAGTCTTGATGCATTTGTGCTTTACGTAACAAATAAAACCAGTTTTTTCCTGACCTCACTGTGTTTTTCGGAATTCTACAGAATTCATATTGTTATCAATAATGAACGGAAATGCTAACCATCTTCAGAAATGATAAGAAATTATTATCACCATGCATATCTCTAGCTGTAGGGCAGTTGCACACCTCCCCACTACTTCAAAGATAGTTCCTGCAGATGGCAATATCGTTTGGCTGCTGTTGTGCTTTATTTGTTTAATGGATTTGATTAGATTAGGAAATGTTTCCTTTCCTACAAGGTTCATTCCTCTGAGGAGTTTCTATAGCAACATGCCCACTCTTGCCTTTATGAAGTGACTGACGATTTGTACTGCAAGGTATGTCTGTCAAATAATGGATTAGCTGTACAAAATATGATTCATTGATTGAATTGTGGTCAAATCCGAGTGAACACTGTCACCTTTTTCTAACGCAGCCATCACCAATGTTGCAGAAGAAAAAGGGGAAATAATTATACACATTCTGCACAACATACTTTTTGAGCGCAAACAATGTTACATTTTGGTTCAGGCTATTCTTCCCCAATCCCACTGTTTTAAGCCATTTAATCCTTCAATGATGAACATTGCTCATCTCTGCTGATAGAAACGTTTAGCTTGGTACCAGACCAAGCAGGACCCGTTGGTTCCATGTCACACGGTAGGCCTGATCCCCCAACGCAACCAGCTCCCGTAATGCAATATTCCACCACTCACCTGTTCCCCCAATGCAATAATCCGCAACTCACCCAAAGCCCCCAAATGTGCACGGACAGCTTATTTCCCCATTATCCCCCAGTACTCTCTCCCCTCCACTTCAGCCTCCCAATTGCACTTGCTGCCAAGTATTTAAAAAATAATCCAATTGCACTTCCCCTGCCTCCCCCAGCACTCCCTCCCCTCCCCCTCCTCTTCAGCCTCCCTGTTTTTAAATCCTTGCTGGCCCTGGGGAGGGCCAGCAAGGATTGGATCCCATTGTGGCATCATAGCTGTAACTGCCAGTGTGCAGGTGGAAGCAAGTGTTGTCAAGGTGGGATTTTGTAAAGTTAAACATGTGAATAACTTGTAAAACATAACATCAATCTGAACAAAACTTGTTAAAAAAAGACACCACAAGACAATTGGGCCTCAGTGCTTAATCTCAAAATGAGATGCAGCCGAGATTACTTCCAGAGCCTTTTACTTTCAATCTTAGTAAGAATCTTTCCACATTTCACTTCACTCCTTCGAGTGATTTGGTCTGTTGCCCTTTTTGTGCCGCTCCTACATAAACAATTTAATGAGCTTGTTTTAAGAATATTATCCTTATCTATGTTAGATTACAATCAGTATTACAGCAAGTTTGTACCTCCCTCCAACCTCATCTACTGCATCCATATTCCAGTTTCATCTTCTCTACATGGGCGAGGCCAAGCGAAGACGCTCCCGGCGACCCAGCACTTACTCCCCCTCCCAGTCCCAATCTGATCTTTCTGTCTTAGGACTCCATCGGCAGAGTGATACCCAGCGCTAATTGGAGGAACCGCACCTCATATCCCATCCCTTCCCCTTCCTCGTTTCCCCACTAGTCTTACTGTCTCTGCCGACATTCTTTCTTTATCCAGCCCTCTCCTCTGACATCAGTCAGAAGAAGGGTCTCAAACTGAAACATTGCCAATTCCTTCTCTCCATAGATGCTGCCTCGCCCGCTGAGTTTCTCCAGCAGTTTGTGTCTCCTTTCGATTTTACCAGCGTCTGTAGTTCTTTCTTTAACATTCCAGCAATGAGACTCCCATTTAAACACCAATGCTGAATACACGGCTGACCATCAGGAACATGCAGTGTGATAGTAATCATTAATCCATCATGCGATTCTACCACAAACAAACACTTCTTTTACTTGTACTGGTTCTGACCTCCAAGTCTATCATTCTGGTGACAGTTTACTACTGAATCCAGAAAACCCACTGGCAAACACAAAGGTCACATAAAATGCTGGGTCTACAACAATGCCGACCTACCAAAATTAGTCTACTTATTAACTTCCAGTTCAAGTTCACATTTATTGTCACATGCACCAATTAAGGTATAGTTACCATATAACCATATAACAATTACAGCACGAAAACAGGCCACCTCGGCCCTACAAGTCCGTGCCGAGCAATTATTTTCCTTAGTCCCACCTGCCTGCACTCATACCATAACCCTCCATTCCCTTCTCACCCATATGCCTATCCAATTTATTTTTAAATTATACCAACGAACCTGCCTCCACCACTTCCACTGGAAGCTGAATCCACACCGCTACCACTCTCTGAGTAAAGAAGTTCCCCCTCATGTTACCCCAAAACTTCTGTCCCTTCATTCTGAAGTCATATCCTCTTGTTTGAATCTTCCCTATTCTCAAAGGGAAAAGCTTGTCCACATCACGTCTATCCCTCTCATCATTTTAAAGACCTCTATCAAGTCCCCCCTTAACCTTCTGCGCTCCAGAAAATAAAGACCTAATTTATTCAACCTTTCTCTGTAACTTAGTTGTTGAAACCCAGGCAACATTGTAGTAAATCTCCTCTGTACTCTCTCTATTTTGTTGACATCCTTCCTATAATTGGGCGACCAAAATTGTACACCATACTCCAGATTTGGTCTCACCAATGCCTTGTACAATTTTAACATTACATCCCAGCTTCTATACTCAATGCCCTGATTTATAAAGGCTAGCATACCAAAAGCTTCCTTTACCACCCTATCTATATGAGATTCCACCTTCAAGGAACTATGCACAGTTATTCCGAGATCCCTCTGTTCAATTGTATTCTTCAATTCCCTACCATTTACCATGTACGTCCTATTTTGATTTGTCCTGCCAAGGTGTAGCACCTCACATTTATCAGCATTAAACTCCATCTGCCATCTTTCAGCCCACTCTTCCAAATGGCCTAAATCACTCTGTAGACTTTGGAAATCCTCTTCATTATCCACAACACCCCCTATTTTGGTATCATCTGAATACTTACTAATCCAATTTACCACACCTTCATCCAGATCATTGATGTACATGACAAACAACAAAGGACCCAACACAGATCCCTGAGGCACCCCACTAGTCACCTGCATCCAACCCGACAAACAGTCATCCACCATTACCCTCTGGCGTCTCCCATTCAGCCACTGTTGAATCCATCTTGCTACTCCTGCATTTATACCCAACAGTTGAACATTCTTAACCAACCTTCCATGAGGAACCTTGTCAAAGGCCTTACTAAAGTCCATATAGACAACATCCACTGCTTTACCCTCGTCAATTTCCCTAGTAACCTCTTCAAAAAATTCAGGAAGATTAGTCAAACATGACCTTCCAGGCACAAATCCATGTTGACTGTTCCTAATCAGACCCTGTTTATCCAGATGCTTATATATATTATCTCTAAGTATCTTTTCCATTAATTTGCCCACCAATGAAGTCAAACTAACAGGTCTATAATTGCTAGGTTTACTCTTAGAACCGTTTTTAAACAATGGAACAACATGCGCAGTACGCCAATCCTCGGGGACTATTCCCGTTTCTAATGACATTTGAAATATTTATGTAATAGCCCCGGCTATTTCTACACTAACTACCCTCAATGTCCTAGGGAATATCCTGTCAGGACCTGGAGACTTATCCACTTTTATATTTTTCAAAAGTGTCAGTACTTCTTTTACTTTGAAACTCATAGTATCCATAGCTACTCTACTAGTTTCCCTTACCTCACATAATTCAATATCCTTCTCCTTGGTGAATACCGAAGAAAATAAATTGATCAATATCTCCCCCATCTCTTTTGGCTCTGCAGATAGCTGTCCACTCTGTCTCTCCAATGGATTAATTTTATCCCTCGTTATCCTTTTGCTATTAATATAGCTGTAGAAACCCTTTGGATTTACTTTCACCTTACTCGCCAAAGCAACCTCATATCTTCTTTTAGCTTTTCTAATTTCTTTCTTAAGATTCGTTTTACATTCGTTAGTGATATTTGAATTACCATACAGCCAAACAAGTAAAAAGAACACAGTACACAATAACATTTAACATAAACATCCACCACAGTGGAATCCACATTCCTAACTGTGATGGCATACAATAAAGTTCAGTCATATTCCTCCTTTGTTCACCCCTAGTCGGTGCTGAACCCTCCGCAGTCGCCAGCTGCCGACGGCCCAATGTCCAAGCCCTCACATATGGATGATGGAAACTCTGGCGTCGGGATGGGTCGGAACACTCCGCGGCATGGAGATCGAGTCGGCCTCTTCTTACCGGAGATTGCGGCCTCGCAATGTTAAAGTCCACAGGCCCCGCGGTCGGAGCACATCCACAGCGATCCTCGGCAAATGATCACCGCCCCGCGATAGTAAGTCCACACCGCGCCCTGAAGCTCCGGGCCGGTCTCCAGGAAAGGACGCAAGTTGTTAGGCCGCAGGGGGGACGGAGACGTGACACAGAGAAAACCGCTTCTCCGCAGAGGTCAGTGACTGAACATGGTTTCCCCCGCCCCCCCCGCGTCCTCCCCCACAAAACATACCCTGAAAGTTTACACCCCAGCAGTATGAACATTGATTTCTCCAATTTCAGGAAATCCTTGCTTTCTCCCTCTTTCCCCTCCCCTTCCCAGCTCTCCCATTGCCCACTGTCTCCGCCTCTTCCTTTCTTCTTACCCCCACCCCCACATCAGTCTGAAGAAGGGTGTCGACCAGAAACGTCACCTATTCCTTCGCTCTACAGATGCTGCTTCAACTGCTGAATTTCTACAGCATTTTTGTCTACCTTTGAGAAACATTAAAACATATTTTAAGACATACTAAAAAATAAGGGAAAGATTGAAGGAACGGACAGGCTGTTGGCGTGGCTGCCATCACGTGGGATGAACACTTAAACTGATGCCTAGAATGCAAATAAACAATTTTTGCCAGGGGGAAATGTAATTCCACTTAGCCAGTCAGAGGGATATGCTAAATTGTAATACATGCAGCCCCATAGCTCAATAGCAGTTCTGTCTTTCCAAAAAGCACCTGTCTCCCTATAATCATCAACTGAATATTTTGTTACTTATCTGCTTACACATTCTCCAGAGAGCACTCCGCTCTCCAACAAAGGTTCAGGGTGATAGCCTGGGCCATGTCCTGTACCTTGGAAGCGATCTCTTTGCGAGGACAAAAATCAATGGTCCAATTCATCACAGCCTTCGTTCATTTTGCCAACACAGCTCTGACTAGGTTGAGGAAAAGGGATTGAAAATAAAGATCTCAGACACAGCAGAAATAGTAAGATTAAACGAGAACTTACCAGTTTGAAGTTTGATCGTTATTTTATGAGGAGTAACGTTGAGGGAATACGTGAAGAACCCCGCCAGGACGCATGCGTGACATTCTTCAAAGCAGCGGTGTGAAATCACAGATAACTGTAATGACTAAACATAGTAAGATTAGAGAAGAGATACCAGTTGAGTATATGATCAAGGGTGGGAGCGGAGGGCACGTATTCCCTCAACGTTACTCCTCATAAAATAACGATCAAACTTCAAACTGGTAAGTTCTCGTTTAATCTTACTATTTTACTTCGGAGTCACGTTGGTGCATACGTGAAGATTTTAAAGTTCTGTGATTTCATGCCGTGGAAACGAGTCCATGCATCACATCTGCCTTGATTATGGGGATAATAGTGTTAACATCATTAGACATCAATACGATATTGAAAACCCAACGATAAATTTATTAACACCAAATTATACCCCCTATTTATGGGGTAAAATTATATTACAGAACTTAAAATTGTTTCTGCAAATGTTCCAGGTTCAATGACTGGTTTGTTATCAAATCGTTGGAAAGTTTTCTCCGTTGACCATCCTGCTGTCTTGAGGATTTGGTCCATAGGAACATCCAACTTCATAGCTGCCGATGTAGCTGCAGCCCTGGTGGAGTGAGATTAAAAAATGCTAATGTCTACTCCAGCCTATATTAGGACCTGTTTTGGCCATCTCGAGATGGTCTGCACTGTCACTTTTTTTGTGTGGCTGTTTGTAGCTGATTAAAAGTGAAATTTCGTTGCCTCTGATGATCTTAGTATACTCCATATATAATAGTAAGTGTGTTACAATACAGAGATGATCATCTGTCGGTTAGGCCCTGAATGCTGTTTTTAGGCCTGCTGACCCCTGTCTGTTCTGTTCCAGATGAAATAGTCATGTTGTCCAGCCTTAGTTTCTGTAGCGACTGGACCCTTTGTGCCGTGACCAAGGCCATCAGCATGACTGTTTTCATAGTCAGTTTCTGTAGGGACAAAACTGTAGCTGGAGACCAGTTTCTTAACATGGTCAGTACAATGCTCACATCCCATATTTGGGAGTACCTGGTTCTTGGGGGATTAACATTAAAAATGCCCCGCATGAGTTTGGTTACCAGGGAGGATGTCCCAACAGAATGCCGCTCTGTTCCTTGCCACAGGTATGTTGACAGAGCACTTCTGGCGCAGTTGATGGCACTATAACTGAGCCCCTCATCATAACGGAGGCTTGCCAGGAATTCCAGAACAGACGGATGTTCATAGATCTGTGGGTTATGTTATTGTTGTGACAATACATTTCCCATTTCTTGATGTACACCGTACTGTTTTTTGGTGGACTGTCTGTGGGCGGCTGAAATAATATCCACTGTTCGGTCCGTCAGTCCCAGGTGCAGTAGAGGTGCTTTCAAACTCTACAAATTAATAGGTTTATATAATTATGACATGGGTAACTTTCCCTTGTTGCGGCATGAACCAGTAAATTGGGTCTATGATGGATGGTGATGCATGGTTCTAATACCATGTCGAGTATCACCGGGAACCATGGTTGAGTAGGCCAATCGGGTACTATCAAAATACCAGACGCAGAGTCTTGCTGTATTTTCCTTAATACCCGACTGATGAGGCAGAAAGGAGGGAATGCATAAATAAACAATTTCCCCCAATGCAGCGAAAATGCATCTGTTGCCGCTGCCCTAGGGTCTGTTTCCCATGAAACATAATTCGATAACTGGTGATTGAGCCTGGATGCGAATAGGTCGATATCTGGTGTTCCATACCATGCTGTAATTTCAGCAAATACATTTTTATCCAACATCCATTCAGTGTTTTCATTGAATTTGCGTGACCTGGTGTCTGCCACTAAATTTAGTTTACCTGGTAAGTAGTTAGCTGATATCCAAATATCTCTCTGGATACACTATTGCCAAATAGTGTTGGCCAGATAGTCACATGATGTCGATTTGTTTCCACCCATATGGTTGATATATGCTACCACGGTGGTGTTGTCAATTTGTAGTCTAACATGCTGGTGATATAACCCAGAACAATATGACTTTAGGCCATGGAATGCACTTAACATTTCCAGGTAGTTTATGTAGATCAGTGCATGCTCCTCTAACATAGTGACCTCACCACTACTAACCACTCCCATTATCTTCTGTATAACTGTAGCCTCCCCACGTCTCTCTCGCTCTCTATCTCCAGTGACAGACCACGGACAGCTAGGGCACAGTGTGTGTTTTATACCAGTATCTATTATAAAACATGTAGTGAAGACATCACGTGTTTGGAAGTCATTACATGGTGTCAAGAAGTCGTACTTCGCGCCTCCTGTCTATCGGGTTTTTTTTGTTTGCTCTCCCCCAGTTCCAATGTCCCTTTTATTTGCCATGGCTAACTCGTGTCGTAAACCTGACATGCTGGTGTTTGACTCAGACATCGTGCACCGTTGGGTGGTCTTTAAACGCGATTTCGAGCATTACATCGCGATCGCCCATGCCAATGCCACCCCGGAGGTGCGGACACATCTGCTACTGAACCTGGCTGGCCCGGAGGCCATGGAACGTTCGGAATCGTTCGAGTACGGCGTTGGTGAGGATGCTGAGGACCCGGTATGTCTTTTGGCTAAATTCACCGCGCTCAGTGACATTCCTACTAATTGCATCATTGAGCGGTTTAAGTTTTTCACCCGACGCCAAAACCCCGGGGAGCACATCGACTCTTTCATTGCCTCGTTGCGTCACCTGGCTCGGCGTTGTCGCCTTGACACGGTGACCCCCGACCAAATGATTAGGGATGTCCTGGTTCACGGTCTACAGGACGAGAAGCTACGGGCTGAGCTCTTAAGGAAGCCCGACTTGACTTTAAACGAGGCTTTGCATTCCTCTCGCATGGCTGCTGCTGTTGCCTCTGTATCTACACCTGCTGCTCAGGACATTCACTATGCCAATACTGCTGGGCGCAGGCGGTACGATGGCCCGCCACGACAGCGTAGCGCTCCCGCACCCGCGAGGGACGGCCCGCGTCGTTGCCCCAACTGCAACTTCGCTAGTCATCAGTTTAATGTTTGCCCCGCGCTGGGGAAAACTTGCTATTTCTGCCGAAAGCTCAATCACTTTTCTGCAGCCTGTCGTTCCATTGGCAGGCCGGTCCCTGATCCACGGAGGAGCCTAAACAAACTTGCTGAGACTGATAACGCTCTTGGTTCCCAGCACCATTCAGACGAACTCCCTGATTCAGATAACGTCTCCTCCCATGATGAATCGTCTATTTTCTCGCTCTTGGGTCCATCTGCTTTGATAAAGGATCCCTCTGTACGTGTTACCGTGAATGGGTCGACCTTTACTGCGAAGGTCGACACGGGAGCTTTCACAAATGTTATGTCAAGGAGCCTCTTCGAGCATATACGATCTGGTGAAAGGTTACTCCCGACGACTCCCGTCTTCATGCCTATGGGGGAGGAGTGCTCACACCAGTCGGGAAAACAACCCTTATCTGCACAGTCCTGGAGACCTCTCGGCCCCTCACTTTCCTCCTGCTAGACTCTGAGAATGTTACTCTGTTGGGCGCTCGTGCGTGCCAGGACCTCGGTTTGATTTCCTTCCACCACGGTATCCACCTGGTGCAGGCCCCATGATCGAGTACCCCGATCGTTTTGATGATGTGTTGGGGAAGTTACCCTGCAACTACAAAATCGCTGTGGACCCGGAGGTCGATCCGGTGGTCCGCCCGGCTCACCTCGTATCCTTTGCCATGAAGGACAGGGTGGAGTCGACTCTGCGCCACATGGTGGCCACGGGCATACTCAAGGAGGTGAGTGATCCCACCCGGTGGGTCTTCACCATGGTTGTTGCCGCAAAGAAGGACAAGAGCGAGATTCGAATCTGCATTAACCCCAAGGACCTAAACCTTACCATCAAGCGCCCGCACTACCCCATGCGAACGGTGGAGGTCGTCGCTGCACAGGTTGGCCCCGCCACTGTATTCTCTGTCCTCGATGCAAAGAGCTCTTTCTGGCAGATTCCGCTGGACGAACGTTCTCCTTCCTGACCACCTTCAGCACTCCTTTCGGCAGGTTCCGTTTCCTCCGCATGCCTTTCGGGATCAACTCTGCCAGCGAGGTTTTCCAGCGCACCATGGAGCAGCTGTTTGCCGGTCTGCCGTGTGCTATTATTGTCGACGACATCCTGGTGTACGGGAGGGACGTCGCTGAGCACGACCTCCACCTCCGTCAAACCCTGGATAGGGCTCGTGAGGTCAACCTCAAACTGAACCCCAAGAAGTGCCGTTTCCGCGTCCCGGAGGTCACGTACGTGGGACACGTCTTCACGGCTGAGGGTCTGAAGCCAGACCCACAGAAGACGGCTGCGGTCTCGGGGATGCCCGCTCCGGCCGACGTGCCCAGCCTGCAGCACTTTCTGGGCATGGTGAACTACCTGGGGAAATTCATTCCCGACCTCAGCGAGCTGAGTGCGCCCTTGAGGGAACTGACCAAGAAGGACACCGCCTGGGTTTGGTTCCCGCACCATCAGTCGGCTTTCGAAGCCCTGAAGTCCCAGTTGGTCCGCGCCCCCACGCTCAAATTTTTCGACCTAAAGCGCCCCATCGTCCTCACCTGCGATGCCTCGAAGTTCGGCCTCGGTGCCGCCTGCCTGCAGCTCTACGACAGGCTGCAGCTGCCTGTCTCCTACGCTTCCCGCACCATGACCCCTGCTGAGCAGCGTTACGCTCAGATCGAGAAGGAGCTCCTTGCCGTGGTGTTTGCCTGCTCGAAGTTCAAGGACTACATCCTGGGCAACACCTTCACTATTGAGACCGACCACCAGCCGCTGGTCACGATCCTGAATAAGCCGATACACGTTGCCTCATCCCGCCTGCACCGTATGATGCTGCAGCTCCAGCGCTTCACCTTTCGAATTGGGTACCACAAGGGCAAGGACATGTTTATGGCCGACACGTTGTCCCGCGCACCGCTGACATCCACTGCCCAACACCCGTATGAGTCGTCTGACCTGATGAAATTGAACGTTAACATTGTGCCTTCCCAGCAGATGCAGTCCCTGATCCATCACACTGCCAAGGACCCTGCCCTGCAGCAGCTTGCGGATGTGATCCGCCGTGGCTGGCCCGAACGTCGCTCATCCCTGCCTGATGGTGCTGCGCCATACTTCCTCGTCCGGGATGAACTAGTACTGCACGATGGCGTGGCGGTGAAGGGCCACAAGGTCTTGGTGCCTGCTGCGCTGCGGGACCACAACTTCCAGTCTGCCCACAGCGGCCATCCAGGGGCCAAAGCCACTCTGTCCCAGGCCCAAAGTCAGTTTTATTGGCCCGGCATGGCGCAAGACATCCGGGACAGGGTCTCTGCCTGCTCGACGTGCAACTGCCTCGCTCCCCACCTGCAACGCCTGCCGCTCCTGCAGCAGCCTGCCCCCGCCCTACCGTGGATGTCGGTCGCCACTGACATTTTTGAGTGGCGTGGCAAACATTTCCTGGTCCTTGTGGACTCCTACGCCAGTTGGTTCGAAGTGGATGAGCTGCCCACCCTCACATCTGCTGCTGTCATCGGGAAGCTGCGCCGCCACTTTGCGACCTTTGGCTCTCCAGTTACTTTGCAGTCTGACAACGGCGGCCAGTTCTCCAGTGCGGAGGTCAGTGCCTTCGCTGCATCCTGGAACTTTCGCCACATCACCAGCAGGCCCGAGTACCCGCAGAGCAACGGCCTTGCTGAGCGCGCCGTCCGCAGTGCAAAGGAGTTGCTGAAGCATTGCAGACTTTCGCGGTCGGACTTTTACCTGGCCATTCTCAACCTCCGCAATATTTCCCGTGACCCTGCCCTGGACTCGCCTGCTCAGCTGCTCATGTCCCGCACCACACGCCCTCCGATCCCTGTCTCCCAGCGATCTCTGCAGCCCGCGGTCCTCAGCCCTGCCACCGTCCAGGAGCGATTTGACCAGAAACAGGCCTTTCAGAAGCGCTCCCACGACAAGTCCTGTCGTCCCCTTCCGCGTCTCTTCCCGAATCAGGTGGTCCGGATGCGGTCCCCCTCCGGCCCCTACCGACTAGCCGTGGTCGTCGGCTCAGCGGGATCTCCTCGGTCTTACCTCATTGACTACGAGGGTACCATCTACCGCCGTTCCCGCAAGCATTTGCTCCTGGTCAACGATCCCGCTCCACCCCCTGCTGCCCCTTTTGCCCCTCCGGTTCCTTCCTCTCTGTCCTCCACTCCTCGCATGCCTAGGTCTCTGCCGTCTCAGCTCTGTGTGCCCCGTTCTCCCCCGGCTCCCCCCAGTCCGCCTTCGCCTTCCTCGCCCGCTCCCGTGCCCGCTTCTCCCGCTTCACCTCCCCGCTCTTCTCGTCCTCCCTCTCCCGCAAGTTCTCCTGCCCGTTCCCCTGACGCCGCCCCGGCTCTCGTCCCTGCTCTTCCTGCGGAGGGGGGGGGGGGGGGGGGGAGAGGGTGGGCTGCGCACCCGCTCCGGGCGGTTGGTCAAGCCGCCTGTACGTTACGGGGAGTTTGCGTGAATGTGTTAACTGTTTCCTGCCGGTGTACGCGCGGAGGATGTTTCTAGCGTATGAGTCGTGGTCGCACTGTCACTGCTATAATACTTTGATTTCCGAGGGGAAGGATGTAGATCAGTGCATGCTCCTTTAACATAGTGACCTCACCACTACTAACCACGCCCCATTATCTTCTGTATAACTGTAGCCTCCCCACGTCTCTCTCGCTCTCTAGCTCCAGTGACAGACCACGGACAGCTAGGGCACAGTGTGTGTTTTATACCAGTATCTATAATAAAACATGTAGTGAAGACATCACGTGTTTGGAAGTCATTGCAGTTTATGCCCAGTGTTTGTAATAATGATGCCTCCTGTGCATTCCATCTCCCCCACAGCTGGAGATGGAATTGGTAGCACCCCAACCAAGTGCACTGGCATCAGTTTGAAGTACCATAGACGGGTTGCTGATAATGATTGGATTGGAACAATGCCTAATGTTATCTTTCCACCATTTTATTTCCATTATGGCCTCTGTTGGTAGCTCCATTGGTCTGTCAAAATGACCACCATAAAATTTTGAGTGCTCGTATTTTAGCCCTCTGTAAATTTCGATAATGTAAAGGTCCGAATTGTGTGGCTGGAAACGCAGCCACTATTTTGCCAATTATTCTTGCTACCAGTCTGATGGATGGTTTAGTGATGTCAATGATTTTGCTGCAAGCCTCTATTAAGGCTGTAACCTTTTCTTTCGGCAAAGTCACTGACATGTGAACTGAGTTAATGGTGAACCCCAGATAATCCATTGTGTTAAATAACATCTGTGGTCACCTCTTATGGGTGCTGTATAGTAAGCATCTTTTAAATCGATGCTTACCATGTAGTAACCTTTGGAAATCAATTGCTTAGCAGTAACAAAGGTTTCCATCTTGAAATGAATATATTGAACGAAAGTATTCCAATGAGTCAAATCTATGATGATGCTGCACCAACCATCTTTCTTGTTTTTGAAAAAGATATTGGACAGGAATTCCTGTGATTCGTGTTGGGTTTTCTCAATTACTCCTTTTTTATAAAGCCGCTGTAGTTCAGCATGCGCTTTTGATTTTTTCTTTGCCTGTAAGCACGAACATTCGGTTCGGTACATGCTGAACTGGAGGGTTATGTTTTTGTATAAATTCTATGGTATAACCATATACTGCTTAAAATATAAGTGTCGGTAGTTAACTTATTCCATGCATCCAGATAGAATTGTAATCTCCCACCAACCTCCATGCTCCCTTTAATTCGTAAGGAACCAGACCCACCTTCCTCCATGGTTAGTACTGGTAGGTGTGTTACTTTTTCGGCATCCTCCGTGGACGTTGAGGCGCCGGTGTCTGGATCTGTAGTTGGGTCGGTGTTGAGGGCTAGCGCATTTCCCAGGAAGGTCGGTCTGGGCCATGGCCTATAAAAGACCGATGTTGAGTGTTCCTGGCCTTCGAGCTTTCACCAGTTTGTCTTGGCCGACTGGTAGTGTGTAGGGGTGCTGTTTCTGGCCGAAGTAGTTTTTAGACGTTGCTTTAATGAGCCCCGGGGTTTTAGCCTCTTCGTCAAGTTCTTTTACCTGTTTGGATAAGTCACCTCCAAATAGTAATTTTGGTGGTTTGGAGGTTCCAGGTTTGCACAGGCCTGCAAATTTGGGGTCTAAAGCCGGTTGGATGGCACACTTCCTAATACTATTTAACTCGTATTGGGAGTTGCAAAATAAAGCCAGTGCATCCTGGTGATCTTGTGTCATGTCTTTTTCGTTGATTGTGCGGGCGAAAGCCGTAATTTCCGCTGTTAGCACTTTCAGAACTTTCTGTAGTTTCAAGTCCCTGGCTCTGATTGAGGCTCCGACATGTTTCCAAATACACTGGTTGACACTGGGAACATTCAGTGATTTGCAGTTCCCTGGTGGTAAGTGACTTGCTGTGGTGTCCAATAATGCCTGTCCTTATAGCTGGTTGATTGACATGTAGTCGATACTTGCAGCTATTTTAGGTTCCAGGTTTTGGCCAGTTTGGTCGGGTTGAATGAACTGGGACACCATATCCAATAAGTTTTCTTGCACCCCATGCACACTAGGGGTATGTTCTGCACACCCCTCTTCAGGGTCAGCCCAGAATTGACGAGGGAGAAACACTGTGCAGCCCTACAAGAGGTACTGCTGTAGGACTTACTAGCTGCCCACTGTGACTAGTCCCCATCTCCCGGAGCATGCCACTTTGGAGTATTTGCTCCAACAGCCGCTCCAACCGGCTCCAATGCTCTCGGGCACTGGCCACTCGCGGCTGCTCCTGTTCCTCAAGCCGCTCCAACCGGCTCCAATGCTCTCGGGCGCTGGCCACTCGCGGCTGCTCCTGTTCAAGCCGCTCCAACCGGCTCCAATGCTCTCGGGCACTGGCCGCTCGCGGCTGCTCCTGACGCCGCTCCAACCGGCCCCAATGCTCACGGGCACTGGCCGCTCGCGGCTGTTCAAAGTCGGACTCATCGGAGTCAACGACTCTGTTAGTTTTTTTGCTTCGCTTTACCGCCCGGCCGTGACCGGTGCGGGAGCGAAGTCGGGCACAGCTGTTCCCATTACGGGAGATTGGCGTGCCGTTGGCTGCTGCTGCTGCTGCTGGCTGCCCGCAACTCCGCGGTTCTCCCCCGCCAGCTTTTTCGCAACCTTCTTGTTTCTCGTGAATCTGTCCATGCCTCCACCTGTGAAGTAAATGGCAGAGTCGCCTTACCTGCTGTTCCCGGCTTTCAAATTCTGTCGCTAAGGGGAACATCGTTCCCCCTGCTGTGACTCGTTGCAATGCGTGTAGCGATATGACACGCATGCGTCCTGGCGGGGTTCTTCACGTAGTCACTCACGCGACTCCGAAGTAAAATATCACTGGATCCTGGACAACAGTGAAACTTGCCTTCCATGCACTTCCTAAACGTTGACTGGTTACAACAAGCTAGCACCTCGGGCAACCAACGTTGAACATCCTGCAAATCGACTGGAAGCCTTTATTAAAGGCCATTTTTATACATTTTGGTTTCACTATGTAGAAATTACAGCTGTGTTTATATATAGTCCCCCGATTTCAGGGCACCACAATGTTTGGGACACATGGCTTCACAGACGTTTGTAATTGCTCAGGTGTGTTTAATTGCCTCCTTAATGCAGGTACAAGAGAGCTCTCCGCACCTTGTCTTTCCTCCAGTCTTTCCATCACCTTTGGAAACTTTCATTGCTGTTTATCAACATGAGGACCAAAGTTGTGCCAATGAAAGTCAAAAGAGCCATTATGAGACTGAGAAACAAGAATAAAACTGTTAGAGACATCAGCTAAACCTTAGACTTGCCAAAATCAACTGCTTGGAACATCATTAAGAAGAAAGAGAGCCCTGGTGAGCTTACCAATTGCAAAGGGACTAGCAAGCCAAGGAAGACCTCCACAGCTGATGACAGATAAATTATCTCTATAATAAAGTAAAAAACCCAAACACCTGTCCGACAGATCAGAATCATTCTTCAGGAGTCCGTTGTGGATTTGTCAATGAAAACTGTCCGCAGAAGACTTCATGAACATAAATACAGAGGCTACACTGCAAGATCCAAACCAATGCGTAGAGGTAGCCACAAAAATAGGATGGCCAGGTTACAGTTTGCCAAGAAGTACTTAAAAGAGCAACTACAGTTCCTGAAAAAGGTCTTGTGGATGGATATGAAGATTAACATGAGAGTGATGCCAAGAGAAAATTATGGAGGAAGGAACTTCCCAAGATCCAAAGCATACCACCTCATCTGTGAAACACTATGGTGGGGGTGTTATGGCCTGGGCATGTATGGCTACTGACGGTACTGGCTCACTTATCGTAATTGATGTTACAACTGCTGATGGTAGTAGCATTATGAATTCTGAAGCATATAGACACATCCTATCTGCTCAAGTTCAAACAAATGCCTCAACTCACTGGCTGGCGGTTCATTCTACAGCAAGACAATGATCCCAAACATACTGCTAAAGAAACAAAGGCGTTTTTCAAAGCTAAAAAATTGTAAATTCTTGAGTGGCCAAGTCAATCACCCGATCCGAACCCAAAGAGAAAACTGAAGAGGACTAGCCCCCAAAACAAGCATCGGCTAAAGTTGGCTGCAATACAGGCCTGGCAGAGCATCACCAGAGAAGACACCCAGCAACTGGTGATGTCCATGAATCACAGACTTCAAGCAGTCATTGCATGCAAAGGATATGCAACAAAATACTAAATATATACTGGACTCGCTGAATGTCCCTATGCAGCTATCTAGCAAGTTAAACTATTAACCCAATAAAGACACGTAGACACGATATGTCGTTGATTCTTTACTGTATTCAACTGTGAAACTGTAACATACAAGCAGAAAAGGTAACAGCATATTTAGTTACGTTATACACTTGGTATAGAAACATAAACTATGATGCCACCACTGAATACAATGCTGTTATGTGAAAAACCAAACAGGGTACATGAAACATTCTTAACTTTGTTAATAATAACAATCTTGCTCAATGACATTTATAACATATAAAGATGCTGTAAACAAACATGATTACTCACAGACATTGCGTCTAACAAACTGGTGGGGTAGGATGGCGATAGATTACACACAACAATTACACTGTCTACACCATGCGGTACTCTCCCTGAGCTGGACTTCCTAGTTTATAACTTCCTGTATAACAGGAAAGGTAACTCAAAGCTGTAGGAGCTGGAATATCCAGCAGGTCGCATTAATACCTGTAAACAGAATGTGGTCCAGCACACTCCCGGCCTGGGGTCTCCCAGACACCATGCAAATCTCTCATTTAACACCCAGGGTCCCCGGGAGACAGGAGGAGAACCACTTCGGTGATGGGCGGACGTAGAGTTTCTGGCCTCCATCCTTGAAGATTTTGATTTCCACTCTCCGAACCTTCCCATCCTGACTTGGAAAAGTCTTTGAGATGATTGCCACGGGCCACTCATTTCTTGAGGGATTCAACACGGTAAGGACCTGTGTCATATTAGTTGCGAGAGTACGGATCTCACTATCTAGATCTGGCTCCGCGACCTCCATGGTCGCTTGAGGTAAAACATTGCAGGTACGTGGTCTCTTGAGAAACGCTGGTCCTGACAGCCAGGTGGCGGTGCAGTGTAGAGCTTCTGGGACGGACCGTGATCCGGGGTCAGCTGGGATGTCATCCGTGGGAACCAACCTCCACTAATGGGATGACGAAAACTGATGGATGCGTTGGACACGGCTGTGTATGTATGTGTAAAACCGCCTTGACCGGTTACAGATGTACCCCAACACTACTTTGCTGTCGGTGTGGTAGATGATGTCGTCCATCTCCTTCACAATCATCTCTGCGATTTTGACAGCCGGGACCGCTGCACACAATTCCAGTCTTGGAATAGTGAGCTCTGGCTGGGTTGCCAGCTTTGCTTTGTCAAAGATGAAGCCCACCTCCGTTATTCCGTCTCGGTGATGATCCTCAGATAGGCAACTGCGGCGATGGCCTTGACTGATGCGTCTGAGAACAGACAAAGCTCCTTTTATAGCATGCTCAGCTTTGAGAATTTGGTGTCGGGGAGTGGAATCTGTAGCATCTGTAGATCCTGGAGTGTGTCCCTCCACTTGGGTATGTCTATGTGCTCCACCAAGACCTACATCACCAACAACTACCCATCCCAGATCCCGCAACTGGGCGAACGGGGCATTGTTGGGACCGTTAATTAGTTTCCTCACTTTATGCACCTGCAGAATATCTCTTCCCAATAGGAGCAGTATTTTGGCGTTTGGGTCCAGTCGAGGAATCACGTTGGCAATGCATCTGAGATGGCTGTGGTGACGCTCAGCATTGGGAGTGGGGATCTCGGCACGGTAGTTAGGCACTTGATTGCATTCTAGGAATAGAGGAAGAGGGAGCAATGTCTTCAAAGATATTGAAAAACGGTTGCTCTGTTCATCTAAGATAATAATAATAATAATAATAATAATAATAATAATAATAAATACTTTATTGATCCCCTCAGGGAAATTCAGATGTCCAGAAGCTCCCAACCAACAAACCCACAGATTCAAAACGAACGCAGACAGAAAATACATAGAATACAATGTGGACACTACCTGAGAGCAATAAATACTTAAAAAGACCAATAATTAACAGTTAAAAATTAGTAATTGCAAAATGCATCCCCCTACAGCCTAGCGGTCCGAATTATAAAATCTAATGGCTGCAGGGGTGAAGGATCTCCTGAACCGCTCCGTTCTACAGGGCAGGGAGAGGAGCCGGTTGTTGTTCCGAGTGCTCTTTTGACTCTCCAGAATTATATGGAGGGGATGCCCGGGGTTTTTCAGGATGACCTGCACCTTGTGCCTCATACGCCTCTCAAGCACCTCCATCCCAGAGTCTAGTCTCCCCTCCAGCACTGAGCTAGCTCGATTAACCAGTTTGACCAGCTTCCTATTGTTTTTTGCACTAATGCTGTTGCCCCAGCAGACAACAGCGTAGAAAATAACGCTTGCAACCACTGTGTTGTAAAACATGTGCAGCATATCCTTACACACATTGAAGGATTTGAGCCTTCTGAGGAAAAAGAGTCTGCTCTGGCCTTTTTTGTAGAGGGAGTCAGAGTTGACAGACCAGTCCAGTTTGTTGTCAAGGTGCACTCCAAGGTATTTATATGTCTGCACCCAGGGCCGGTGCTAGGAATTGCGGGGCCCAATTAGAAAACTGATGGCGGGGCCCCTACTCTAGAAAAGTAAAAATTTATGTATGCTTATATTTCGTGAAGTTTCGGGAATTTTAAGGCAAGCTGGTTGGTGATTGGATGCACCCCCCTTAGAGACAGCGTTTGATTGGCCGCCAAATAAATTTGTCAAATCTGTAACAAAATCGCTGGTCGGTGCGAACTCAGTGGACTATCTGGTTGTATCTCCAAACTAATCTGGTTGTATCTCCAAACTAATCTGGTTGTATCTCCAAACTAATCTGGTTGTATCAACCAGACTATCTGGTGGTATCTCCAAACTAAACAGTATAACATGCAGGTACATTCATTTAAAATTAAATTCAGTGATTATTTCACATGATTTCTCACTGTGTAAAGCTCAATATCTGACCAATTTCTGTTTAACACGTTTGGTCTGCCGTGAGCATTTTTCGTTGCATCTCCTCTTTTCCTAATCGGCCACAATTCAGATAATAGTGTACTTTCCAGTTTTTGCCACCAAAGTGGATAACCTCACATTTATCCACTTTATACTGCATCTCCCATGCATTTGCCCACTCACCCAGCCTATCCAAGTCACCTTGCAGCCTCCTAGTTTAGAGGGGTTTAAACGGTTTAGAGATGTTTAGAGGGCTTCAGATGGGTTCAGGTGTGTTTACAATTGTTTAGAGGGTTTACAATTGTTTACAATTGTTAAGCCCCCCGTGAGAAATTGTAATTCTCTGAAATTGAAGATAGACATAAAGCTGGAGTAACTCCGCAGGACAGGCAGCGCAGGGACTCTGGAGAGAAGACCCTTCTTCAGACCGAACTGAACTCGCGTCGATGAGAGTACTTGTGATTGTCTGAAGAAGGGTCTCGACCAGAAACACAACCCTCTCCCCAGAGCCGCTGCCCGTCCCGCTGAGCCAATTTCAACTTCAGAGCCAAACAAAAAACACAGAGTGCTGGAGGAACTCAGCGGGCCAGGCGGCTGCCTCACCCGCAGGGTTTCTCCAGTATTTCTGTCTACTGCAAAACGTCATTCCGGGAATGCTGAGGGGACAGGGTGATAGAGAGGGAGTGGGAGAGCTAGAGAGAGACAATATGGGGAGCGGGAGAGAGAGCGCGAGAGAAAGAGGGAGGGAGGGAGGGAGTGAGCAAAAGACAGAGAGACACAACCAAAGATCCGCTATAAGATGTTCAAAAGGGAACTGGATCCAAGATCTTTGGACACAACGTGGGTCGGTAGGTGAATGACAAACCTGCACACCAGGAAGAAGCCCCTTCTCGCGGTCCGGGGCCCTCACTCATGATGGTGAGTTAAATGAAATTCTCAACGTGTCACCGATCTACATTCCTCAGTAAATGTAATTGTGTTTTAAACAAGTATTAATGACGCCGCGTGAATTTTATTCAAAGGAACACGGCGTCATTAATACTTGTTCAAAACACTATAACATTTACTGAGGAATGCGGATAGATGCAGATGCATGACATTGCATAACAAGGTGTTAAGTACTTACCGTTAAGATGTGCTAACAGCACTAGTTAACAAATCGTTTGTGTATGATGGCCGTGCAGCGGTTGTTATACATGTTCATTAAAAAAAATCCGGATGGCGAATTTTAAAAAATCTTTATTTAACAAAGAGAATTCGTATTTCCGTACGAAATACTGAACATTAGTGCGGGGCCCCGCTTAGGCGCGGGGCCCAATTGGGAGCAATCGGTCAAATCGGCTTAACGCCGGCCCTGTCTGCACCACCTCAATGTCAGCCCCTGCAGCGTTGACCGGCTGAAGGGGGAGCTTGGACCTGCCAAAGTTAACCACCATCTCTTTAGTCTTTGTTGTGTTCAGGGTGAGACAGTTCTCTTCACTCCAGGCACAAAAGGCACTGGTCAAGTTCCTGTATTCCTCCTCCTGCCCGTTCCTTACACATGCCACAATCGCTGTATCATCTGAGTATTTCTGTACGTGGCATGTGTCATATAACCATATAACCATATAACAATTACAGCACGGAAACAGGCCATCTCGACCCCTCTAGTCCGTGCCGAACACATAATCTCCCCTAGTCCCATATACCTGCGCTCAGACCATAACCCTCCATTCCTTTCCCATCCATATAACTATCCAATTTATTTTTAAATGATAAAAACGAACCTGCCTCCACCACCTTCACTGGAAGCTCATTCCACACAGCTACCACTCTCTGAGTAAAGAAGTTCCCCCTCATGTTACCCCTAAACTTCAGTCCCTTAATTCTCAAGTCATGTCCCCTTGTTTGAATCTTCCCTACTCTCAGTGGGAAAAGCTTTTCCACGTCAACTCTGTCTATCCCTCTCATCATTTTAAAAACCTCTATCAAGTCCCCCCTCTATCAAGTGTCAGACTTATAGTTAAAGTCTGCTGTATACAGGGTGAGGAGGAACGGGGCCAGAACCGTTCCCTGTGGGGCTCCAACATTGCACACCACTGTGCCAGACACACTGTCCCCCAGCTTGACAAACTGTGGTCGACCCGTCAGGTAGTCGTGTATCCAGGAGATAAATGTGGAATCCACCCCCATCTTCTTAAGCTTGTCATTCAGAATCAGGGGTTGGATGGTATTGAACGCACTTGAAAAGTCGAAGAACATAATCCTCACATAGCCACCGGGTTTGTCCAAAAAGGAGTAGATCCGGTGCAGCATGTAGAGGACTGCGTCATCCACCCCAATGTTCTCCTGGTATGCAAACTGTAGTGGGTCGAGTGCGTGCTGGACTTGTGGTCTCAGGAGACGAATGAGTACCCGCTCCATTGTTTTCATAATATGAGATGTAAGGGCCACCGGTCTGTAGTCGTTGATCTCGGTCGGCCGCCCTGCTTTGGGAACCGGCACGAGACATGATGTTTTCCACAGACCTGGTACCCTCCCTGACTGGAGGCTCAGGTTGAAAATGGTCTGGAGCGGCTCCGCCAGCTGAGCCGCACAGTCTTTTAGTAGCCTGGGACATACACCATCAGGGCCAGCTGCTTTACCAGGGCGCAACCTCCTCAGCTCAGCTCTCACCTCGTCCGCCGTGAAGAACAGTTGAGGAGATGCCGGCATAGGTGCTGCAGCTGTGGTGTTGGGGGGGCTGCATCGTGGAGGTGATGGTGGGGGAGAGGCTGCACCTGTAGAGGTGGGAGGGGATACCAGATCAAACCTGTTATAAAACAGGTTAAACTCATTGGCCTTGTCCACGTCTCCTGACGGCTGGCTTCTCTTCTCCTTGAAGCCAGTGATGGTCTTCATTCCTCTCCACACCTCTTTGATGTTGTTGTACTGCAGTTTCTTCTCCAGCTTCCTTTTATAGTCCCCTTTTGCCTGCTTCATACTCCTTTTCAAGTGGTGCTGTACCCTCTTGATTTCTTCCCGATCACCAACCTTGAAAGCCTCCCTTTTCTCGTTTAGGTGGCTCTTGATGTTGCTTGTAATCCAAGGTTTGTTATTGGGAAAGCAACAAACAGTTCTTACTGGCACAACAACATCCCTACAGAAGTTGATGTAGTCCGTTATGCATCCAGCCATCCTGTCGATGTCCATACAGCTGTTTAATTCCTGTGGCTCCATCAGTATGTCCCAGTCTGTGCATTGAAAGCAGTCCCTCAGTGATTCACTGGCCTCTGGTGTCCACTTTCTGAAAGACCGGGTGGTTGTAGGCTGTCTCAGTACACAGGGTTTGTAAGAAGGCCTTAGATAAACCAGGTTGTGATCTGATTTGCCAAGCGGTGGAAAGGCTAAGACACTATAGGCCTCCTTGACATTGACATAGCACAAGTCCAGTGTCTTATTGTGCCTTGTGGGACAGTCAACATACTGTGAGAAGCCTGACAAGTGGGGGGCTGATGTTCACATGATTGAAGTCCCCTGATAAGGCAATGAGTACGTCCGGGTGTCGGGTCTGTAATCTCGCGACAGTCTCTTGGATGACGTCACATGCGACTACAGGCTCCGCTCGAGGAGGAATGTAAACAATAATGGCGACGATGTGGGAGAACTCCCTCGGTACATAATAAGGTCTCAGTCCAACCGCCAGGAGCTCAATATCCCGTATATCTCAATATACGCCATCAATAAGATGGCGTATATCCTGAGTGCCTCTTGGCGACGTCCTTCTGGATAGACTGAGATGAGGCATATCTTAGCGGATGCTCTCGCGCTGACCCCATCATCGCACACCTCTGTGCATGTGGAGGTGATCTCCTGGTTTACTGCTAACTCTTCCTCCCCGCCATGCTCAGATGCGGGGGGAGATGGCTTGGACTTCCAAGGGGCTGGGCCTGGATGTAGAGCAGAGAGGTATCTGTCACTGCCGCATTCAGTACATTTCACTTCTGCTGTACAGTTCTTGGCGAAATGACTTGTGGAGGAGCAGCAGCGGAAACAAATGGAATGTTCCTTAAGGAAGTGTTTGCGGTCCTCCAGGCTCATTTCTCTGAAGGCTCTGCACTTCTTTAATGGATGAATCTTGGCATGAATGGGGCACAGCTTCGATGGGTCACTGGATTTCTGTATCTCAGGAGTTGTTGGAGATGCTTGTGTCCTGTGGACGGAGACGAGGGTTTTACCATGTATCTCTACGTTGGCCCTCTGGACGATTGCTGGACGAGAGAAGCAAAGATTGAAGCTGGGATCCGTTCTAGTTTTTGCCTCCTTGCGGATAAAGTCGGCAAACACTTTAAATGGGTGAAAAGGGATGAGGTGGCGGCGTTTATAATCGGATCCTAAATCAATCCACTTTTCCTGGATGTAATGAGGAAGCTTCTCAACCATTGGTGCAACTCCCCTGGGAAAGAGGCCCTCTATGGCCTCCTCATGATTTCATACGCCTTTATAAACGTACATATCAGCCTTCTGCATTATCCAGCTCTATTGACTGAATCCTCTTCACTTCAATACTTTCGGCTTGCATTGAACCTCCCAAAGTGCAACACCTAGCTCTTGTTCGCGATAACATCGACCTGCCGTATTCAAATGTATATTGTCTGGATTTTCAACACCTTTACGATGGGCAAATATTCTCAGTATCTGCGCTAACTATTTCTCTCGTGAATTTGGACGTCTGTGTCGGTACCCCTCTAGACCCCATCTGCTCCAAGAAAACAATTTATTTATGTTCAACCACTCTACGCCATTAAATGAACATTCCGGTGAATCTCCTCCGAACCAAAAATATTCACTGTGGTCGTCCTACTTTTGGCGCGTTCACAACTCTATGCCGGAAACCAACTGTGAGCTAATAAATTATTAAACTTCTGCCAAATCTCATGAACCGCTAATGGAAGGCAGGGTCCATTGTACCTCCAGTAGCCCAGAAACTACTTTTATTGCTAGTTTGTCCGATAAATTTATTTGGAAAACAGATATAGCTCCGGTTCTTTGCATCACTTCAATTTCGATTAGTTAATTGTCTCATGTACCGAGGCTCTTGTTGCGTGCTGACCAGTCAGCTGACGAACAACACATAATTGCAAACCAGTCCATTTACACTGTACAGACACATGATAACGTTTCGAGCAAGGTAAAACAAGCAAACTCCGATCAAGAATAGTCCGAGTGTCATCATGACGGTTGAAAGTTGTTCAGCACTACTCTCAGCACAGTTCTGGTTGTGGTACGATGACTCAGCTGCCGAATAGCGCCTGAGATCAAACTGTTTCTGAACCTGGCGGTTTACGTTTACACACTTCTATAACTTGTGCCTGATGGGAGAGGGAGAAGAGGGAGGGACGCGTTCTTGATTATGGTGCTGGTCTTGCTGAGGCAGCGTGACGTAAATGGAAACAAAAGAATAGGTGGTCTGCGTGATGGGCTGTGGTGCGTCTACAAATCGCTGCAATTTCATGCCGTCCTGGATGGAGCTGTTCCAAAACGAAGCTATGACAGATACTGATAAAATGCTTTCTATGGTGCTTCTATAGAAGGGTCAGTGTGTAATTTTCAATTCTTCAAATGGACAGCACCGCGCAAATAGAGTTTCGCCCAGGTAAGAAACAGGTGATGTAATCTGCAGAGGGGATCACCTGTTGCCTACCTAGACGAAATTCCATTTGCATTGTTCTGGCGATTGTAAGCATTCCAAATACCACATTATAACTCAAAACAAATCGCTTCGTGGCGCCGACCAATGCTTGTTCCGTCTGTTGTAAGAAATTTAGAAAATTGTTAGGAAGATAAGTACTTGTAATGAGTTTAACCATAGACCTTACATACCAGGGAAGCATGATGGAAAAATTAGTCAACATGGGGAACGTAAGGATGTTAGTGAGGCAATAGTAGATCTGCGCAGATATACACATACATCATCACAATTGGGATTTAACTGGAATGATGTAATGTAATTTTTCCATATTGTGAACTAATTTGTTTTTGAACAATAATAAGCACCGAGAATCGGTGAAAGGCAGCAGAGTATAAATTAATGACGTAGCACATCCATTCGCTCAGATTATTCTTGAGAATTCGGAGGCATATCGAGGATTGTTTCATTCTGAAAGAAACATGCTTGAAACATTTAATTTTGCTAGAAAAATATGTTACATTATCATTGCAGTTATTGGTGTACCTGGTAAGAATGTTGGAAACTTGCTTTCGCAGATTTGCATGTGAGAGTTTCAGATTCGTTCAGTCTCCGGCAGTGTGGTAATGTAATTGTTTTATTAACCTATTTTTAGCTTAAAGAGGATGGTGAAAATGGCATTGGCACGTTAGCCTTCATCAGTTTGGGAATTGACTAGGGGAATTGGGACGCCACATTACTGTTTTACATGTCGTATTGGGCTCAATTTTGGCGACAGCGTTATAGAGAAAGTTTTATGATGTTGGACAGAATGAAAATAAATTTTATGGTGATTTTACAACGTCTCGTTGGCGAAAATCCGTGAGTGATTGAGCAGGTTAAGACCTTAGATCTTGGAATGCAGAAGGCTGATATGTACGTTTATAAAGGCGTATGAAATCATGAGGAGGCCATAGAGGGCCAATTAACCCTCTTTCCCACGGAGTGGGAAATCAAGATTTGAAGGACATGGTTTTAAGTTGGGAAGGGGAAGATTGAATAGGCACATGTTGAAAAAGGGTGTGCTGGACGAGCTGTCAGAACCAGTTAAAATTATAACATTTCTTTTTAAAACATTTTTTTAAATTAGAAGTACAGTAAATTACAGTAATACATATCACATATATCTTATTACATTTGTTGTATCACTTCGTTTTTCGAGCTTTAAAAAAGGTAGAAATAAAAGAAGTAAGGAAAGTGAGCAAGAGTGGTTAAGGTGCAGGAAAGTGTTGGGAAAAGAAAGCCCCTTAGAGAAGAAGTTAGAGAAGGAAGTAAAGAAAGGAAATAGACCCTAGAAAGAAAAGAAAAAAAAGGAGAAACAATCGCTCTATTATAACACAAAACTCCGCAAAAAAGGATATACCAACCGTGTTTTTTATGTTTTTTTTAACCCCCGTTACCAGATCCTGGTACCATTTATTTTTTAAATTACTATTGCACCTTATGCTTGTAATAGACCCCTAAATGCAGACCACGTATTTTGGAAGTGGTCTGCTTTGCCTGCTAGGAGGAGTCTCATCTCTTCCAAGTGTAGTGTTTGGAACATGTTTGAAATCCACATTTTTTAATGTTGGTATTGGAGCGTTTTTCCAGAATTTGAGTATGTTTTTTTCCCATTATTAGCCCGTAATGAAGTAAGTTCTTTTGAAACACGTTTAGTTCGGGGTTACCTTCCGATATTCCAAAAATGATCCATTCTGCTTTTGGTACAAGTTTTATTTTAATTAATTTTGTGAAGATTTCAAATATTTCGTTCCTGAATTTTTGGATTTTTATACAAAAAACAAAAGAGTGCGCTATGGTAGCTTCTTGTGACTGACATTTATCACAAGTGGGTGAGACATTAGGGAAAAGTTTATTTATTTTAGTTTTTGAATAATATAGTCTATGTAATGTTTTGAATTGAATTAGATTATGTCGTACGTTGATCGAGCATGTATGCTCATATAGTAAGTGTTTATCCCAGCTCTCTTTTGAAATGTTTATAGCTAGTTCTTGTTCCCAGTCTCTTCTAATACCATCAGTTGTAGGTTTTTCCAAATTTAAAATAATGTTGTATAAGTATGATATTGGATTTGCGGATTCAGCCTTTGTCTTCATGGCTTCATCCAATAATCTGGGGGCATGTTATGATAGAATTTTGTGTATTTTTTCAGATAATCACGGATTTGAAGATATTTAAAATATTGATTATTTTTCAAATTATATTTCAGTTGTAATTGTTGAAATGATAATAATTTTCCCAATTCATACAAATCTCCGAGCGTTTTGATTCCCATTCTTGTGTAAATGATTTATCTATAATTGAAGGTTTAAACGACGGGTTATTGACTATTGGCATTAAAAGAGTTAGATTTCTTAATTTTAGATTCTGTTTTATTTGTTTCCAAGTTCTAATTGTGCTATGTATCATTGGATTTATATTATAATTTTTGTTATTCAGATTCATTGGTGAGAGGAGAGTCGCTCCTGTATTACACGGAGAGCAGTCTTCTCTCTCCATTACAATCCAGTCCACCTGCTGGGCAGAGCTGTCCTGCAGGTGAATCATATTTTTAATATTTACTGCCCAATTATAGTACATAAATTTAGGGAGCGCTAGACCACCCATCTCTTTTGGTTTACTAAGGTGTGCTCTTTGTATTCTGTGGGATTATAATCCCATATAAAATTTGTAATGTCTGAGTCTAGTTTTTTGAAAAACTTTTTTGGAAGATTTATAGGTATTGATTGAAATAAATATAGGATTTGTGGTAAAAAGATCATTTTTTATAGCATTTATTCGACCTATTAAAGACATCGGGAGCGTTTTCCTGAATTTGATTAGAATATTTAGTTTCTTAAGTAAGGGACTATAATTGGCATTAAACATAGCGTGATAGTTTCTAGTAATTTCAATTCCCAAATATTTGAATTTTTCTGTGGCTATTTTAAAGGGGAATTTCAAGAGATGTGTTGAGTCTTTCAGTTTTATCGATATCATTTCACTTTTGTTCCAGTTTATTCTGTATCCTGAGAAAGATCCAACGTCCTCAATTAGATTTAATATGTTTGGTATACTGATTTGGGGTTTTGTGATATACAGTAATACATCGTCTGCATATAAAGATATTATGTTATTTGAATATTTTGTATTATAACCGTAAATATCCGGGTGTATTCTGTTTTTTTCAGCTAAAGATTCAATTACCAGAGCAAATAACAGCGGTGATAATGAACATCATTGTCTATTGCCCCTTGATAATTGGAATTTCGTAGATAGTATATTATTAGTTAATATTCTAACCGTGGGTTTGTTATATAATAATTTTATCCATGCGATGAAGTTCTCTCCCATTTGAAAATGTTGCAATACTTTAAGCATATAATCCCATTCTACTTGATCAAACTGCGTCCAATGAAATGATAGATAACTCTTGTTCTTGAGGTTTGTGAGAGTGCATTATGTTAAGAAGACGTAACAGGTTATTAAATGAATGTCTCTTAGGTATAAATCCCGTTTGATCCTCATTTATTAATTTACTAAGATATTTACTTAACCATATAACCATATAACCATATAACAATTACATCACGGAAACAGGCCATCTCGACCCTTCTAGTCCGCGCCGAACACGTATTCTCCCCTAGTCCCATATACCAGCGCTCAGACCATAACCCTCCATTCCTTTCCCGTCCATATAGCTATCCAATTTATTTTTAAATGATAAAAACGAACCTGCCTCCACCACCTTCCCTGGATGCTCATTCCACACAGCCACCACTCTCTGAGTAAAGAAGTTCCCCCTCATGTTACCCCTAAACTTCTGTCCCTTAATTCTCAAGTCATGTCCCCTCGTTTGAATCTTCCCTACTCTCAGTGGTAAAAGCTTATCCACGTCAACTCTGTCTATCCCTCTCATCATTTTAAAGACCTCTATCAAGTCCCCCCTTAACCTTCTGCGCTCCAAAGAATAAAGCCCTAACTTGTTCAACCTTTCTCTGTAACTTAGTTGCTGAAACCCAGGCAACATTCTAGTAAATCTCCTCTGTACTATCTCTATTTTGTTGACATCCTTCCTATAATTAGGAGACCAAAATTGTGCCCCATACTCCAGAATTGGCCTCACCAATGCCTTGTACGATTTTAACATTACATCCCAACTTCTATACTCAATGCTCTGATTTATAAAGGCCAGCACACCAAAAGCTTTCTTTACCACCCTATCTACATGAGATTCCACGTCCAGGGAACTGTGCACAGTTATTCCCAGATCCCTCTGTTCACCTGCATTCTTCAATTCCCTACCATTTACCATGTACGTCCTATTTTGATTTGTCCTGCCAAGATGTAGCACCTCACACTTATCAGCATTAAACTCCATCTGCCATCTTTCAGTCCACTCTTCCAACTGGCATAAATCTCTCTGTAGACTTTGAAAATCTACTTAATTATCCACAACCCCACCTATCTTAGTATCATCTGCATACTTACTAATCCAATTTACCACACCATCATCCAGATCATTGATGTACATGACAAACAACAGGGGACCCAACACAGATCCCTCTGGCACCCCACTAGTCACTGGCATCCAACCTGACAAACAGCCATCCACCATTACATCTGGCATCTCCCATTCAGCCACTGTTGAATCCATCTTGCTACTCCACCATTAATACCCAACATTTGAACATTCTTAACCAACCTTCCACGAGGAACCTTGTCAAAGGCCTTAATGAAGTACATATATACAACGTCCACTGCTTTACCCTCATAAATTTTCCGAGTAACCTCTTCAAACCCTTTTTATACAATGGAACAACATGCGCAGGACGCCAATCCTCCGGCACTATTCCCGTTTACAATGACAATTGAAATATATCTGTCATAGCCCCTGCTATTTCTACACTAACTTCCCTCAATGTCCTAGAGAATATCCTATATTTATATTTTGCAAAAGTGTCAGTACTTCCTCTTCTTTGAATCTCATAGTTTCCATAGCTCCTCTACTTGTTTCCCTTACTTCACATAATTCAACATCCTTCTCCTCGGTGAATACCGAAGAAAAGAAATTGTTCAATATCTCCTCCATCTCTTTTGGCTCTGCAGATAGCTGTCCACTCTGACTCTCTGATGGACCAATTTTATCCCTCGTTTTCCTTTTGCTATTAATATAGCTGTAGAAACCGTTTGGATTGACTTTCACCTTACTTGCCAAAGCAACCTCATATCTTCTTTTAGCTTTTCTAATTTATTTCTTAAGATTCTTTTTACATTCGTTATGCTCCTCAAGCACATCATTTACTCCATGCTGCCTATAATCATTGTAGATCTCTCTCTATTTCCGAATCAAGTGTCCAATTTCCCTTGAAAACCATGGCTCTTTCCAATTTTACTATTTCCTTTCAACCGAACAAGGACATAAAGATTCCGTACTCTTAAAATGTCATCTTTAAATGTCGACCATTTCGCCTCCACATCCTTCCCATCAAACAAAATGTCCCAATTCACTCCTTTTAAAACCTTTTAACGTATTGCAATAGATGGATGATATAGTGTAAAGCCCCGACAGCGCGGCATGCTAGGAACATTCAGGTTATGGAAATAATAACAGTCTGAAGAATGGTCTCGATCCACATCTTCGTCTATCCAATTTGTTCACCGAAGCTGATTTCCGCACCTCCAGCACTTTGTGGTTAGCAAAATATATGTTTAAATGTTTTAGTAATAGTGGAGAGTAATTTCAATTACTGTTTATAAAATGGTGGAACAACTTTTGTCTTTGTTCATACGATGTAATATAAGGATTGAGGCAGGATTCCCTCCTTAAACAAAGTTGTTTTGCCACCAACACTAATCAAATCATTTCATCAAAGTAATTATTGAAACATGGTTTTGCTCAGCTATATGGTCTAGGAAATCACGGGGGTTGATACAATGCACCCACATGGACACATAGTACTAATGTACATGGTCACATCCGAGATATAGATCGAATTGATAAACCCCTGTTTCCACAGGAAGTTTAAGAATACACACTTGACTGTTGTTTGTGGATAAGGGAAGAAGCGCGGCCTCGTTACATATATAAGTGTATGCTGCGAATCGCGCACCGAGATATAGATCAAGTACACTCGGTTAGGACGGCGTTAAGGAGTCGCCAGCGTGCGGTGGAAAGGCGCAACATACACTGTTTTGTCTTTTGCTGCTGTTTAATTGTCAATATTGAATGGGCCACCTTCCCAACTAATCGAATTCTTGTTCTAAACAAGAAACATTCCTCACTATATATAAAAGCACGCTTACATATTCCGGATCATGTTTTTTTATGGCGTTGCTGGACAAGAAAACATTAAAAAATGTAAGAATAGTCGATGGGAGTGTTCGATATATTTCAATTAAATGCTAACAACAGTACCAGATGGGGTTCTAGAAAGCGCGGGAATTAGATTCGTCTGTATTTTGCCCTGTTCAGTTGAAGGGAAGAGCATGTCTGAATATAATGTTTTATATGTTTTATACTGTTCTACATCGAACGTGCAAAACGCTCCTCTCCTATCATTTGATAAGACATTTGCTCTCCCCAGTCCAGGTACCGCCCCTTCAATCTATAATTGGTGCTGAGCGAAGAGAGAGGGCCTTTAAAATCCTTCGGCATATAAAGCTCTTAGATGATACCGAAACATTGTACGGTGGTTTTTAATGCCAGCCTGAACGAAGCAATTTCAGTCATTCTTTACCTTTCTTTTTCAGTGGATTCAGTGGCAATTGTGATCTTGTCCCGCGGAAAATGCGGCCTCTCCACATGCACTACACGCTACTTGGTGGTGATGGCGGCGGCGGATCTACTCTTCATCGTCACGGACGTTATACTGTGGCAGTTCGTTTTTTATTATTACCCTTGGGCTTTCCTGAACATCACCCCCGTCTGCTCTATCATTTCTGTCCTGGCGTACGCATCCAAAGACTGTTCTGTCTGGTTCACAGTTGCTTTCACCTGCGATCGGTTTGTCGCCATTTGCTCCCAGAAGCTGAAAGATAAGTATTGTACCGACAAAGTTGCGGCGGTGGTACTAACAGCAACCGGCGTCCTCCTCTTTTGCAAAAATGTCCCCTACTACTTTACATACAAACCGGGCATGGTGATTGACAATGTTCCCCGGCACTGTGTCCGTACACCCGGCTCTTATACTGATCCTGGGTGGGTGGGATATGATTGGATGGAAGCCGTTCTAACCCCATTGCTTCCATTCTTCTTAATAATATTGTTCAACACTCTGACGGTCCGGCACATTTTGGTGGCCAGTCGGGTCCGTAAGCGACTGAGGATCAAGAATAAGGGAGATAACTGCAAAGACCCGGAGATGGAGAGCAGAAGGAGGTCTGTGATCCTACTCTTCGCCATATCCGGCAGTTTTATTCTGTTTTGGTCAGTAAATTTTATCGAGTTCCTTTATTACACGATTGGTGCACCGAATCCCCTTGATTACAGCGATTCTGAATACATATTTGGACAGTCCGCGTCCATATTAATGGCTTTAAATTGCTGCACCAACACGTTTATTTATGGGGTGACTCAGTCGAAATTCAGGGAGCAGCTCTTAAACGCAGTGAAATGTCACGCAGCTCATTGATTCAATTGATTTTTTTTAAAGAACACCGAGAATTGTACGGTTATACTGCCAGGGAAATATCAGATAGAGATAGAGAGAGAGAGAGAGAGAGAGAGAGAGAGAGAGAGAGAGAGAGAGAGAGAGAGAGAGAGAGAGAGAGAGAGCGAGAGAGAGAGAGAGAGAGATCTCTCTCGATAGACATCTCCTCTCTCTCGCTCTCTCTCTCTCTCTCTCTCGCTCGCTCGCTCTTTGGCTCTCTCTCTCTCTCTCTCTCTCTCTCTCTCTCTCTCTCCTCTCGTCTCCTCTCTCTCTCTCTCTCTCTCCTCTCTCTGCTCTCTCTCTCACTCCCCTCTCTCCTCTCTCTCTCTCTCTCTCCTCTCTCTCCTCTCTCTCTCTCTCTCTCTCTCTCTCTCCTCTCTCTCCTCCTCTCTCACTCTCTCCTCTCTCTCTCTCTCTCTCTCTCTCTCTCTCTCTCTCTCTCTCTCTCTCTCTCTCTCTCTCTCTCTTCCTCTCTCTCCCTGTTTCTCCCTCTCTCTCTCGCCCCTCTCCCCCTCTCTCTCTTCCCTCTCTGCTCTCCTCTTTCTCTCAAGCAACTGACTTCGGAGTTTAGGTCGACCACCAACCACGCTGTAACCGCTAATTCCACGACAATGCGTTTTATTCCCCGCACATGTCCGACAACGTCACGTCCGCCACTGTCCCCGAGTTTATCACTCAATTAATCTGGGTTAATTTTACAGTCTGACTCTCTCACATTCGGACCATTGAGCATAGAACAATAATGCACAGTTAGGGACTCTTCCGCCTTTCATGCCGTATATGAAGGCATTTTGGCCTTTATAACAAGAGGATTTCATTGTAGGAGTAGAGAGGTTCTTCTGCAGTTGTGCAGTGCTCCGGTAAGATCAAATCTGTAGTAGTGCCCACAGTTTTGACCTAATTTGCGGAAGTACATCCTTGTGATTGAGGCAGTGCAGTATAGGTTCACAATATTGATCCCTGAGATGGCGGGACTGTCATATGAGGAAAGATTAAAAAAAAACTAGGCTTGTGTTCACTGGGGTTTAAAAGGATGCGGGGAGATCTTATAGAAACATTTACAATTATAAAAGAACTGGACAAGCTGGATGCAGGAAAAATGTTCCCAATGTTGGGTGAGTCCACAACCAGGTGCCATTATCTTAGAATAAAGTGGAGGTCATTTAAGACTGAGGCGAGAAAAACTTTTTCACCCAGACAGTTGTGAAATTATGGAATTCGCTGCTACAGATGGCAGTGAAGGCCAAATCACTGGATGGATTTAAGAGGGTTAGATAGAGGTCTAGGGGCTAGTGGAGTCAAGAAATATGGGGAGAAGGCAGGCACGGGTTATTGATAGGGGACGATCAGCCATGATCACAATGAATGGCGGTGCTGGCTCGAAGGCCCAATTGGCCTCATACTGCACCTATTTTCTAGGTTTCTATATGTCTATAACAAGAGGAGTTGAGTATATGCGCATAGATCCTTCTGCAGTTGTGTAAGGCCCTAGTGAGACCACACTTGGAGTGTTGTGTGCAGTTTTGGTCCCCTAATTTGAGGAAGGACATTCTTGCTTTTGAGGGAGTGTACTGTAGGTTTTCAATTTTAATTCCCGGGATGGCGGGATTGCCATATGCTGTGGGAATGGAACGGCTGGGCTTGTACACTCTGGAGTTTAGAAGGATGAGAGGGCATCTTATTGAAATATATTAGATTATTAAGGGTTTGGACACGCTTGAGGCAGGAAACATGTTCCCGATGTTGGATGATTCCAGAACCAAGGGCCACCGTTTAAGAATAAGGAGTAAACCATTTGGACGGAGATGAAGAAACACTTTTTCTCACAGAAATGTGTGAGTCTGTGGCATTCTGAGCCTCAGAAGGCGGTGGGGGCTGGTTATCTGGATACTTTCAAGTCTGAACCAGAATAGCTCTTAAATATAGCACAGTTAGTGGATGTGGGAAGGCAGGAACGTGGTACTGATTGGGAATGATCCACCATGATCACATTGAATAGCGGTGCTGGCTTGAAAGGTACTCCTGCGCCTATGTCTATTGTCTATTTTCTATGATGCCGCAATAAACTAATCAAATCTGCCTGCACTGTTTTCTTAAACCTTCATTCACGTCGGCCCACGTACCTGTCTAAACGCCCCGTCAAGGCTATGAACGTTATGACCTCTAGCATCGCTTTGCATACACTTTCTGCCTCTTCATAAAGGAACGCGCCCTGCATGTCGTCTTTAAACTTTGCATCTCCCTTTTTAAAAATCTGCCCTCTCGTGCTACCCTGGGGAAACAAGACCCTGACAGGGGCTTCAGGTGAATTCATCAATTTCGCCCAAACTCTCCTTGTAACCAACACGCACTGATACGGTCAGCAAACACTCCGTAGAGAGCACAATCAGTGAGGATTAATGAATATATGAGGTGGCCGTTCTACGAACCGGCACCTTTAACACCATCTCACTTTCTGTTGCCTCTGGTAAGCAATCATTATAATCAAGGTAAGACATTACATACTGGAGTAATACAACAACCCTGGAGATCATTGGTGTCGAGGTTTCGTGTTGAGACATTTGCAGATTGATTGTGTAGGGATGAGCCGGAACAGAGGGAGGGCAGGGCTACGCCATGCAGGTAAGAGCTTGATACAGGTGAGGGGTTGACAGGCCGATGGTTGGACAAAGCTCAGAAATTAAAAGACAGAATTGATTTTAAATAAATGACTGAAGAGTGGGAATTGCGAAGCCAGTTGAAGGAATATGGGTGGGAAGGAAGGAGGCGAGAAACAGATGCGAGTCCAGTTAAGGGACAGGGACGAGAGGGGTGTTAAGGGGGCGGGGCGGGGGGCGGGGAGTGTGGGGATAAATGTTTATATATTCTGCAGAGACCGCTTCCTCCACAACACCTTCGTTCCCTCATCCCCTCACTCAAAAATCACATTCTCCCCAGGTGCTTTCCCCTGCAAACACATGGTATGCAATTCTTCCCTCCCATCTATCTAGGGGTCCTTCCAGTAGTGACAATGTTGCACGTGCTCGTCCTCAAACCTCATCCAGTGGATGGTACATAAAAATGCTGGAGAAACCCAACGGGTGCAGCAGCATCTATGGAGCGAAGGAAATAGGCAACGTTTCGGGCCGAAACTCCTCTTCAGACTCATCCAGTGGATTATGCGTTCCTCATGAGGCCTCTTGTACACGGGCGAAACAAAGTAATGACTGAACGAACACCTTGGCGAATATGCACTCGCTCTGCCAAGGCCTACTGGATCTCAAAGTTGTTAACCATTTGAACTCCTCTTCCGATTCCCAGACTGACCTTTATGTCCTTGCTGCCTCAATTGGCAGGAAAAGGTCGCATGCAAACGAGTGGAACCGCACTTCATATTACACTTGTGCATCTTACAACCGAATGGAATGAAGATTGAATTATCCAATATCAATTTACTAACCTACAATGCCTCTTTTACATTCCCCACACCTTCTCTTCGATCCTCCACTTTCATCTGTGCCTCACCGCGACTCGCACCTATTTGACACTTTCGCCCCCTCTTCATTCACCTACTTTCGTGTCTCCAGCTTCACAATCTGAATAATCCAATCCCTTTGTCTCACACCTTCTGTCCTTATATCTAAGGCCTTTGTCTAACAATCTCCCTCTCAGTTCCCCACCGCCCCCCCCCCCCCCCCACCGTGTTACCTGTCAGACTTTATCATGCCCCTTCGCTCTTTCAGCTCACACCCTCGAACAATTAGGCCGAGGAAAGGTCCCTACCCCAAATGTCCCCTGTCCATGTTCTTCATAGAAACATAGAAACATTGAAAATAGGTGCAGGAATAGATTCATCGGTCCTTCGAGCCAGCACCGCCATTCAATATGATCCTTGCTGATCATCCAAAATCAGTACCCCTTTGCTTCTTTTCCCCATATCCTTTCATGCCGTTAACCCTAAGAGCCATATCTAACTCTCTCTTGAAAACATCCGCCGCACCCCCTCAATATGTCATTCCTCAAATTAGGAGACCAAAACTGCACACAATACCCGAGAGATGCTCGCAGACCACTGAGTTACCCCCAGCATCTTGTCTTAATTTGTAAACATGCATTTGCAGTTACTTTTTAATCGAGAACCATTTTCATTCCGGCCATCCCTTTTTCCGCTTCCTCGTCGGGCAGAGGACACAACAATTTGAAACAATTCCCACCAGACGAAACAAACAGCTTCCTATTCCATTTTAGCAAACTACGGAACGCCTTCCCTCCCTTACCTGCATTAATTGCGAATACTATAAGTTTTTGTTTCTACAGGTTTAATTTATAACGTTGTCAAAAGCAAGTCCTGCACCCTGGTATTTTTCTCTTTGCAAACAATGCCATTGTTTAGATTGAACTCTGGTATACCATGATCCCATTTGATGGGATAGCACGCAAACGAATGTGTTTTGTCATGTATCTCGGTGCACATGACAATACTGATAATGGTTAGTCCTGGACTCACGATTATAAACTCCCATACAGTATTCTTCCAGTCATGGAACGACGGTCCTCTTCTGATCCGGAATCAACCCTCATAATCAAGGAAAGGCACAAAAGGACAAGAGTCAGCTAGACGGCTGCGATGCATTTTGTTACAATAAGCGAGTTCGGTAATCCGAAAAACGTAAGGAATCATGGGATTTGTCAAAAGCCATTTCTGATTTTTTTTAAAGCTGGCTATTTACAGTGTATACATTCTCATAATTTATATCTAAAATATATTTATTGAGGAACGGGGTGCCAGGTAGCGGGGGAGCGGGATGTAAGAGCGAGAGAGAGGGGGCAGATGCGAGTAGGAGTCAGGAGCAGAGATTGGACCGGCGGAGATAAATTCTCTCCCGGAGCTGACGCGGCCACAGGCTTACAGCCAGTACAGAAAAGAAGCGCTAGCTCCAGATCAACTCTGCCTGTCCCGCCGGGTTAACCGACAGTCCTGGACTGACGGGACACCGATCTGCAGCAGTGGCGGCCGTGGCCTTACAGCCAGCGCGGAGAGGAAGCGCCAACTCCACTTCTCCGGGCCGGCGTCCCCTCAGCCCAGGGCCGTCGGTTATCCTTGCCGGACGGGTAGACTTGAGCTGGAGTTAGTGCTTCTTGTCCGTACTGTCTGCAAACCTGGGGCAGCCACTGCTCCGGGCCGGTGTACCTTCAGTCCAGGGTTACCCCGGACATTTCCGGCCACCCCCAGAGAGTGCTTGGACACTCGGGTGGCGATGAGGACGGTCCAGTGGCAATTCAACAGCCGAAGAACCGGGTTCGATCCTGACTTTGGATGAAACGCAGGTCTGTACACATGCAGCAGCTCAGCTGCCGAGAATAATTATCTCTAGTGCCATATAACCATATAACCATATAACAATTACAGCACGGAAACAGGCCATCTCGACCCTTCTAGTCCGTGCCGAACACATAATCTCCCCTAGTCCCATATACCTGCGCTCAGACCATAACCCTCCATTCCTTTCCCATCCATATAACTATCCAATTTATTTTTAAATGGTAAAAACGAACCTGCCTCCACCACCTTCACTGGAAGCTCATTCCACACAGCTACCACTCTCTGAGTAAAGAAGTTCCCCCTCATGTTACCCCTAAACTTCAGTCCCTTAATTCTCAAGTCATGTCCCCTTGTTTAAATCTTCCCTACTCTCAGTGGGAAAAGCTTTTCCACGTCAACTCTGTCTATCCCTCTCATCATTTTAAAAACCTCTATCAAGTCCCCCCTTAACCTTCTGCGCTCCAAAGAATAAAGCCCTAACTTGTTCAACCTTTCTCTGTAACTTAGTTGCTGAAACCCAGGCAACATTCTAGTAAATCTCCTCTGTTGAATCCATCTTGCTACTCCACCATTAATACCCAACCATTGAACCTTCTTAACCAACCTTCCATGAGGAACCTTGTCAAAGGCCTTACTGAAGTCCATATACACAACATCCACTGCTTTACCCTCATCAATTTCCCGAGTAACATCTTCAAAAAATTCAAGAAGATTAGTTAAACATGACCTTCCAGGCACAAATCCATGTTGACTGTTCCTAATCAGGCCCTGTTTATCCAGATGCTTATATATATTATCTCTAAGTATTCTTTCCATTAATTTGCCCACCACTGACGTCAAACTAACAGGTATATAATTGCTAGGTTTACTCTTAGACCCCTTTTTAAACAATGGAACAACATGCGCAGTACGCCAATCCTCCGGCACTATTCCCGTTTCTAATGACATGTGAAATATTTTTGCCATAGCCCCTGCTATTTCTACACTAACTTCCCTCAATGTCCTAGGGAATATCCTGTCCGGACCTGGAGACTTATCCACTTTTATATTTCTCGAAAGTGGCAGTACTTCCTCTTCTTTTTATTAGTTAAAACAAATGTAGGTCCCTTGCAGTCAGAAACGGGTGAGTTGATCATGGGGAACAAGGATATGGCGGACCAATTGAATAACTACTTTGGTTCCGTCTTCACTAAGGAAGACATAAATAATCTGCCGGAAATAGCAGGGGACCGCGGGTCAAAGGAGTTGGAGGAATTGTGTGAAATCCAGGTTAGCCGGGAAGTGGTGTTGGGTAAATTAAATGGATTAAAGGCCGATAAATCCCCAGGGCCAGATAGGCTGCATCCCAGAGTACTTAAGGAAGTAGCTCCAGAAATAGTGGATGCATTAGTAATAATCTTTCAAAACTCTTTAGATTCTGGAGTAGTTCCTGAGGATTGGCGGGTAGCAAACGTAACCCCACTTTTTAAGAAAGGAGGGAGAGAGAAAACGGGGAATTACAGACCAGATAGTCTAACATCGGTAGTGGGGAAACTGCTAGAGTCAGTTATTAAAGATGGGATAGCAGCACATTTGGAAAGTGGTGAAATCATTGGACAAAGTCAGCATGGATTTACAAAAGGTAAATCATGTCTGACGAATCTTATATAATTTTTCGAGGATGTAACTAGTAGCGTGGATAGGGGAGAACCAGTGGATGTGGTGTATCTGGACTTCCAGAAGGCTTTCGACAAGGTCCCACATAAGAGATTAGTTTACAAACTTAAAGCACACGGCATTGGGGGTTCAGTATTGATGTGGATAGAGAACTGGCTGGCAAACAGGAAGCAAAGAGTAGGAGTAAACGGGTCCTTTTCACAATGCCAGGCAGTGACTAGTGGGGTACCGCAAGGCTCAGTGCTGGGACCCCAGCTATTTACAATATATATTAATGATCTGGATGAGGGAATTGAAGGCAATATCTCCAAGTTTGCGGATGACACTAAGCTGGGGGCCAGTGTTAGCTGTGAGGAGGATGCTAGGAGACTGCAAGGTGACTTGGATAGGCTGGGTGAGTGGGCAAATGTTTGGCAGATGCAGTATAATGTGGATAAATGTGAGGTTATCCATTTTGGTGGCAAAAACAGGAAAGCAGACTATTATCTAAATGATGGCCGACTAGGAAAAGGGGAGATGCAGCGAGAACCTGGGTGTCATGGTACACCAGTCATTGAAAGTGGGCATGCAGGTGCAGCAGGCAGTGAAGAAAGCGAATGGAATGTTAGCTTTCATAGCAAAAGGATTTGAGTATAGGAGCAGGGAGGTTCTACTGCAGTTGTACAGGGTCTTGGTGAGACCACACCTGGAGTATTGCGTACAGTTTTGGTCTCCAAATCTGAGGAAGGACATTATTGCCATAGAGGGAGTGCAGAGAAGGTTCACCAGACTGATCCCTGGGATGTCAGGACTGTCTTATGAAGAAAGACTGGATAGACTTGGTTTATACTCTCTAGAATTTAGGAGATTGAGAGGGGATCTTATAGAAACTTACAAAATTCTTAAGGGGTTGGACAGGCTAGATGCAGGAAGATTGCTCCCGATGTTGGGGAAGTCCAGGACAAGGGGTCACAGCTTAAGGATAAGGGGGAAATCCTTTAAAACCGAGATGAGAAGAACTTTTTTCACACAGAGAGTGGTGAATCTCTGGAACTCCCTGCCACAGAGGGTAGTCGAGGCCAGTTCATTGGCTATATTTAAGAGGGAGTTAGATGTGGCCCTTGTGGCTAAGGGGATCAGAGGGTATGGAGCGAAGGCAGATACGGGATACTGAGTTGGATGATCAGCCATGATCATATTGAATGGCGGTGCAGGCTCGAAGGGCCGAATGGCCTACTCCTGCACCTAATTTCTATGTTTCTATGTTTCTTTGATCCTCATAGTTTCCATAGCTACTCTACTTGTTTCCCTTACCTCACATAATTCAATATCCTTCTCCTTGGTGAATACCGAATAAAAGAAACTGTTCAATATCTCCCCCATCTATTTTGGCTATGCAGATAGTTGGCCACTCTGACTCTCTAATGGACGAATTTTATCCCTCGTTATCCTTTTGCTATTAATATAGCGGTAGAAACCCTTCGGATTTACTTTTACCTTACTTGCCAAAGCAACCTCATATCTTCTTTTAGCTTTTCTAATTTCTTTCTTAAGATTCTTTTTACATTCTTTATACTCCTCAAGCACCTCATTTACTCCATGCTGCCTATAACTATTGTAGATCTCCCTCTTTTTCCGAACCAAGTGTCCAATTTCTCTTCCCGAAGCCGGTTGCTATCTCCTTGTCTTGCGAACATTGAGAGAAAATTTGTTGTCTCGACACCGGGATTATACTGAGTTTATATTGTTGGCCAAGCGTTGGGATTGACGAGACGACGCTGGCGGTATCTGGATTTCCAGGCGGTTCAGTCTTTTCCTCTGTGTGTGGGTGTGGTCGCTCATTGTTCGTGGAAAGGAAGAGGCATTGGCATCTTATGCATGTTCCGGCCACTAGGTTTTAGCCTCCGTAGAGATGGTGGGTGTCGAGAGCTACTTCCCGGTTGTCCAGTCTTGACCACACGGTGGCGGAAGTGGTCTCAATTTCGACCTGCTGTGCTATAAATGCTATGGAGATGTATGAAAGCATGAAATACGTCAATCGAGGAATTACGGTATTCTCCCTCGCAAGCTAATGACATTTTGGACCAAAACAAGAGTAGTTGTGTATAGGAGCAAATATGTCCTTCTGCAGTTGTACAGGACCCCGGTGAGAGCACGCCTGTAGTATTGTGTGTAGTTTTGGTCTCCAAACATGCGGAAGGACATTCTTGGTATTGAGGGAGTGCAGCATAAATTCATGAGGTTAACTCTCGGGATGGCGGAACTGTCACATGTTGAAAGAATGGAACGACTGGGCTTGTATACACTGGAAGTTAGAAAGTTGACAGGGGATCTTGTTGAAATATACATGGTTATTAAGGGATTGGACAGGCAGGAGGCAGGGAATCTAGATGTTCCCAATCTTGGGGAAGTCTAGAACCAGGGGCACAGTTTAAGAATAAGGGGTTGGCCATTTAGAACAGAGATGAGAGTTGCACAGAGAGTTTTGAATCTGTGGACGATCAGCCATGATCATATTGAATGGCGGTGCAGGCTCGAAGGGCCCAATGGCCTACTCATGCACCTATTTTCTATGTTTCATTGTTTCTATGAATTCTCTGCTTGAGAAGGATGTAGAGGCCAATTCTCTGGATGCATTCAAGCGAGAGTTAGATCGAGCTCTGAAAGATAGCGGAGTCAACGGATATGGGGAAAAGGCATGAACGGGTACTGATTGTGGATTAT
>NC_045976.1:3246798-3259298 GCF_010909765.2 Amblyraja radiata | reverse complement strand
GGAGGGTTATGGTCTGAGTGCAGGTAGATGGGACTAGGGGAAAATAATTGATCGGCACGGACTTGTAGGGCCGAGATGGCCCTACAAACAACACAGATCACTTGGCACCCCAATAGTTACCTGTCTCCTACCTGAAAAACAGCCAACCACCATTTCTCTCTGGCGTCTCCCATTCAGCCACTGTTGAATCCATCTTGCTACTCCTGCATTTATACCCGACAATTGAACCTTCTTAACCAATCTTCCATGAGGAAAGTTGTCAAAGCCTTACTAAAGTCCATATAGATAACACCCACTGCTTTACCCTCATCATCAATTTCACTAGTAACCTCTTCAAAAAATTCAAGAAGATAAGTCAAACATGACCTTCCAGTCAAAATCCATGTTGGCTGTTCCTAATCAGTCCCTGTTTATCCAGATGCTTATATATATTATCTCTAAGTATCTTTTCCATTAATTTGCCCACCACTGACGTCAAACTCACAGGTCTATTATTGCTAGGTTTATTCTTAGAACCCTTTTTAAACAATGGAACAACATGCGCAGTACGCCAATCCTCGGGCACTATTCCCGTTTCTAATGACAATTGAAATATTTCTGTCATAGCCCCTGCTATTTCTACACTAACTTCCCTCAATGTCCTAGGGAATATCCTATCAGGACCTGGAGACTTATCCACTTTTATATTTTTCAAAAGTGTCAGTACTTCTTTCTCTTTGAATCTCATAGTATCCATAGCTACTCTACTTGTTTCCCTTACCTCACATAATTCAATATCCTTCTCCTTGGTGATTACCGAATAAAAGGAATTGTTCAATATCTCCCCCATCTCTTTTGGCTCTGCAGACAAGCTGTCCACTCTGTCTCTCTAATGGACCAATTTTATCCCTCGTTATCCTTTTGCTATTAATATAGCTGTAGAAACCCTTTGGATTTACTTTCACCTTACTTGCCAAAGCAACTTCATATCTTCTTTTAGCTTTTCAAATTTCTTTCTTAAGATTCGTTTACATTCTTTATACTCCCGAGGCACCTCATTCACTCCATGCTGCCTATAATTATTGTAGATCTCTCTCTTTTTCCTAACAGTGCCCAATTTCCCTTGAAAACCATGGCTCTTTCCAATTTTTACTATTTCCTTTCAACCGAACAAGGACATAAAGATTATGTGCTCTTAAAATTTCCCCTTTAAATGTCCTCCATTTCTCTTCTACATCCTTCCCATAAAACAAAATGTCCCAATTCTCTCCTTTTGAATCCTTTCGCATCTCATCAAAGTTAGCCTTTCTCCAATCACAAATCTCAACCCTAGGTCCAGTTCTGACCCTCTCCGTAATTATATTGAAACAAATGGTATTGTGATCACTGGACTCGAAGTGTTCCCCAATGCATACCTCCGCCACCTAACCTGTCTCATTTCCTAACAGGAGGTCCAGCACTGCCCCATCTCTACTAGGTACCTCTATGTTATACAGGAAAATATACAGGAAGTTATCATAATCTAGGAAGTCCAGCTCAGAGAGAGTACCGCATGGTGTAAACACTGTAATTCTCAGTGTGTAATCTATCGCCATCCTACCCCACCGAACTTGTTAGACGCAATGTCTGTGAGTAATCATGTTTGTTAACATCATCTTTATATGTTATAAACGTTATTGAGCAGGATTGCTATTATTAACAAAGTTAAAAATGTTTAATGTACCCCGGTTTGTTTCTCACATAACAGCATTGTATTTAGTGGTGGCAGCATAGTTTATAATAATAATAATAATAATAATAATAATAATAATAATAATAATAATAATAATAATAATAATAATAATAATAATAATAATAATAACAATAATAATAATATATCTTTTATTGTCATTGCACGTCAGTGCAACGAGATTTAGTGTGCAGCTCCACTGATGTAAGAGTAAACCTAGCAATTATAGACCTGTTAGTTTGACTTCAGTGGTGGGCAAATTAATGGAAAAGATACTTAAAGATAATATATATAAGCATCTGGATAATCAGGGTCTGATTAGGAACAGTCAACATGGATTTGTGCCTGGAAGGTCATGTTTGACTAATCTTCTTGAATTTTTTGAAGAGGTTACTAGGGAAATTGACGAGGGTAAAGCAGTGGATGTTGTCTATATGGACTTTAGTAAGGCCTTTGACAAGGTTCCTCATGGAAGGTTGGTTAAGAAGGTTAAACTGTTGGGTATAAATGCAGGCATAGCAAGATGGATTCAGCAGTGGCTGAATGGGAGAAGCCAGAGGGTAATGGTGGAAGCTGTTTGTCGGGTTGGAGGCAGGTGACTAGTGGGGTGCCTCAGGGATCTGTGTTGGGTCCTTTGTTGTTTGTCATGTACATCAATGATCTGGATGAAGGGGTGGTAAATTGGATTAGTAAGTATGCAGATGATACCAAGATAGGGGGTGTTGTGGATAATGAAGAGGATTTCCAAAGTCTACAGAGTGATTTAGGCCATTTGGAAAAATGGGCTGAAAGATGGCAGATGGAGTTTAATGCTGATAAATGTGAGGTGTTACACCTTGGCAGGACAAATCAAAATAGGACGTACATGATAAATGGTAGGGAATTGAAGAATACAGTTGAACAGAGGGATCTGGGAATAACCGTGCATAGTTCCTTGAAGGTGGAATCTCATATAGATAGGGTGGTAAAGAAAGCTTTTGGTATGCTAGCCTTTATAAATCAGAGCATTGAGTATAGAAGCTGGGATGTAATGTTAAAATTGTACAAGGCATTGGTGAGACCAAATCTGGAGTATGGTGTACAATTTTGGTCGCCCAATTATAGGAAGGATGTCAACAAAATAGAGAGAGTACAGAGGAGATTTACTAGAATGTTGCCTGGGTTTCAACAACTAAGTTACAGAGATAGGTTGAAATAGTTACGTCTTTATTCTCTGGAGCGCAGAAGGTTAAGGGGGAACTTGATAGAGGTCTTTAAAATGATGAGAGGGATAGACAGAGTTGATGTGATCAAGCTTTTCCCTTTGAGAATAGGGAAGATTCAAACCAGAGGACATGACTTCAGAATTAAGGGACAGAAGTTTAGGGGTAACATGAGGGGGAACTTCTTTACTCAGAGAGTGGTAGCGGTGTGGAATGAGCTTCCAGTGGAAGTGGTGGCGGCAGGTTCGTTGGTATCATTTAAGAATAAATTGGATAGGCATATGGATGAGAAGGGAATGGAGGGTTATGGTATGAGTGCAGGCAGGTGGGACTAAGGGAAAAAAATTTGTTCGGCGCGGACTTGTAGGGCCGAGATGGCCTGTTTCCGTGCTGTAATTGTTATATGGTTATATGTTATATGGTTATGTACAAGAAAGGTAAATAAATACAATACATAAATAGACAAGCTGAATTGATTGACGTGACCATCTGAGGGAGACTGTCCAAAGGGGGTGGGTGGGGGGGCACTCATTAGGGCCGGTTCAGAGCCGCTATAGCTCTTGGGATAAAACTGTTCCTGAGTCTGGAGGTTCGGGCGTAGAGGGCCTTGTAACGTCTGCCGGAGGGAAGTAGTTGAAACAGACCGTGGCAGGGGTGCGATGAGTCCTTATGGATGCTGAGGGCCTTCCTGAGGCACCGCGTGTGGTAGATGCCCTCCAAGGCTGGTAGCTCTGTCCCGATGATCCGCTGCGCTCTGTTGACGATGCGCTGAAGAGTTCTCCTCTCCGCCTCCGTGCAGCTGAGATACCACACAGAGATGCCATACGTTAGTATGCTCTCTGTGGTGCAGCGGTAGAACGTTGTCAGCAGCTGTTGGGGCAGACCAGTCTTTTTTAATGTCCTCAGGAAGAACAGTCGTTGCTGTGCCTTCTTCACCAGCGCGGCGGTGTTTGTGGACCATGTGAGGTCTTCTGAAATGTGAGTGCCCAGAAACTTAAAGCTGGACACTCTCTCCACACTTTCCCCATAAATGGAGATTGGGGCATATTCTCCAGAATGGGACCTCCTGAAGTCAATAATCAGCTCCTTGGTCTTGGAGGTGTTTAGTGCCAAGTTGTTATTGGCGCACCAGTCCGCCAGGTTCTGCACCTCCGCTCTGTAGTTTGTTTCATCACCGTAGGTGATCAGCCCAATCACTGTTGTGTCGTCTGCAAACTTCACGATGGTGTTGGTGTCGAATGCAGGGACACAGTCGCGAGTGAAGAGGGAGTAGAGCATGGGGCTTAGTACACAACCCTGTGGTGTGCCGGTGCTCAGGGTGATGGTGGAGGACAGGTGCGGGCCCAGTCTCACTGCCTGCGGTCGCTCCGTGAGAAAGTTCAGGATCCAAGCGCATATCGGTGAGCTGAGGCCTAGCTGGTGGAGTTTGGTGGTGAGCTTGGTGGGGATGACCGTATTGAATGCAGAGCTATAGTCAATGAAGAGCATCCTCACATACGTGCCCTGTCTGTCCAGGTGAGTCAGGACAGTGTGACGGGCCAGAGAGATGGCATCCTCTGTCGATCTATTTGCCCTGTATGCAAATTGATGGGAGTCCAGTGAGGCAGGGATGTTGGATTTAGTGTGGGAGAGGACCAGCCTTTCGAAGCACTTCATGGGGATTGGAGTCAGGGCAACCGGCCGGTAGTCGTTGAGGTTGGTGATTTTGGACTTTTTCGGCACCGGCACTATGGTGGCTGTTTTCAGGCACTTGGGGACCGTTGCCAGAGATAGAGAGAGATTGAAGATTCTCGTGAATACCTCCGCCAGCTGTCCAGAACAGTCCTTTAATATTCTTTCCTGTACACCATCCGGGCCTGCAGCCTTGCGTGGATTGATCCTACGCAGAGCGCACTGTACCTACTGAGTGCTCAGTGTTAAGACCTGTCCCTCCGCTATGGCCGGGGTTATTCCACACCTGGTGGTGTTGCAAGTATCGAACCGGGCAAAGAAGGTGTTTAGTTCGTTGGCCAGTGTGATATCACCGTGGGGACAGGCGGGGCTGCACTTGTAGTCAGTGATGTCCCTGACACCCTGCCACATGCTTCTGGTGTCCGCGGTATTGAAGTGGTCTTCTACCCTTTGCCTGTGGATGACTTTGGCCTTTTTTATGCCTCTGTTCAGGTTCGACCTGGCCGCACTGTAGGCAGAAGTGCCCCTAGATTTAAAGGCGTTGTTGCGTGCCCTTAGTAGATCCTGAACCTCCTTGTTCATCCAGGGTTTCCGGTTTGGGAACATCTTTATTTGCTTGTCCACTGTGACAGTCTCCACACAGCAGTTGATGTAGGAGAGCACAGTGGATGTGTACTCCTCCAAGTCTACCTCTGTACCACTGGTAGCCTGTTGTGCAAACAGGTCCCAGTCGGTGCGATCAAAGCAGTCCTGGAGTTGTAGGGTTGCGTCCTCGGGCCATATTTTCACCGTCCTTATTGCAGGTTTGGTCTTGCGGATGAGGGGTCTGTATGCAGGCAGTAGAAACAGTATGCAGGCAGTAGAAACGTACTGCCTGCATACCATACTGCCTGCATTATGTGCCTATACCAAGTGTATAACGTAACTAAATATGATGTTTCCCTTTCTGCTTGTATTCTACAGTTTCACATTTGAATACAGTAAAGAATCAACGACATCTCGTCTCTACGGGTCTTTATTGGATTAATTGTTTAACTTGCTAGATAGCTAGATAGGGACATTCAGCGAGTCCAGTATAGTGAAAAGACAGCACCACAACAAGCTGTACTACAGGGTGGCTCACATAATCACATTGTCCGTCCACACCTCAACGCGATGGCAACAAGCAACCAAGACAATTCTTCACAGAATGAAGCTAAGTCTTTCAGCGTTCGTTCTTACCGCTCTGCAGCCAGTTCCAGTGCCAGCATGGCCGCCCTTAAAGCACGGGTTGAAGCAAAAGCAGCCGAAACCAGAGAGATAGATATGAAGGTCGGGGCTGTGCGGATGCAGGCGACCTTAGAGGCTTTGCAGCAAGAAAATAGATGAAAGCAGCCATTGCAGAGGCCGACACCATAGAAGCAGGTTTATTAGCAGAACAAGGGTCAAGTAATCGATCACCAAGCCCTGTTCACCCTCAAAACCAGCACCAGCGTACTCTGGACTACGTCATAGAGCAAGCTAGCATAAAGTAAAGCCAACATGTCACCAATCATGATATTGAGAGTGGTAGCACACTATTTGGTTCATTGCCGCCCGTGCATCAGACCAAATCTAATCTGGCCAGTTCATTTCATGGGCATCACAATCCCACTAATGTTCAAGGAAACGTGGAGCCTAAATTGGAGGATAGAAAACCAACTTCAACCTTTCTGCACAGCGGCTTTATCAGCTCTCCTCGAGCCATCAACAATAGCAATCCCACCACCATGGACCTCGCCAGATACCTCGCCGCAGCCACCTTGTTACACCGGGATTGACGGCATTTAATGACAAGCCCGATAATTACTGGGCTTGGAGATCCTCCTTCCAAAACGCCATAACAGGCCCGGGACTTTCACCTGGAGAAGAGCTTGATCTTTTGATAAAATGGCTTGGAAAAGAATGCTCGGAGCAGGCAGCAAGAATTAAGGCTGTCAACATGAGGAATTAATCAGCAGGTTTGAAGATGGTTTGGCAAAGGCTCAAAGAAACTTATGGTTCATCTGAGTCTATTGAGCATGCCCTCTTTACCAAGCTTGAGAACTTTCCCAGGATCACCATCAAAGAGCCATGCAAGCTACGTGAGCTCGGGGACCTTCTGTCAGAAATCGAAGCGACAAAAGTTGATGGTATCTACCTGGTTTGTCTTGCTTCGATACCTCCAGGGGAGTTGCACCGATTGTTGAGAAGCTTCCTCATTACATCCAGGAAAAGTGGACTGATTTTGGATCCAATTATAAACACCGCCACCGCATCCCTTTACCCCCATTTAAAGTGTTTGCCGACTTTTTCCGCATGGAGGCAAAAACCAGAACGGACCCCAGCTTCAATCTTTGCTTCTCTTGTCCAGCAATCGTCCAGAGGGAAAACATAACATATAACATATAACATATAACAATTACAGCGCGGAAACAGGCCATCTCGACCCTTCTAGTCCGTGCCGAACACATAATCTCCCCTAGTCCCATATACCTGCGCTCAGACCATAACCCTCCATTCCTTTCCCATCCATATAACTATCCAATTTATTTTTAAATGATAAAAGCGAACCTGCCTCCACCACCTTCACTGGAAGCTCATTCCACACAGCTACCACTCTCTGAGTAAAGTAGTTCCCCCTCATGTTACCCCTAAACTTCAGTCCCTTAATTCTCAAGTCATGTCCCCTTGTTTGAATCTTCCCTACTCTCAGTGGGAAAAGCTTTTCCACGTCAACTCTGTCTATCCCTCTCATCATTTTAAAAACCTCTATCAAGTCCCCCCTTAACCTTCTGCGCTCCAAAGAATAAAGCCCTAACTTGTTCAACCTTTCTCTGTAACTTAGTTGCTGAAACCCAGGCAACATTCTAGTAAATCTCCTCTGTACTCTCTCTATTTTGTTGACATCCTTCCTATAATTAGGCGACCAAAATTGTACACCATACTCCAGAATTGGCCTCACCAATGCCTTGTACAATTTTAACATTACATCCCAACTTCTATACTCAATAGAGAGACATGGTAAAACCCTCGTCTCCGTCCACAGGAAACAAGCATCTCCAACAACTCCTGAGACACAGAAATCCAGTGACCCATCGAAGCTGTGCCCCATTCATGCCAAGATTCATCCATTAAAGAAGTGCAGAGCCTTCAGAGAAAAGAGCCTGGAAGACTGCAACAACTTCCTTGAGGAACATTCCATTTGTTTCCGCTGCTGCTCCTCCACAAGTCATTTCGCCAAGAACTGTGAAGCAGAAGTGAAATATACTGAGTGTGACAGTGACAGACACATCTCTGGCGCAGCCCCTTGGAAGTCCAAGCCATCTCCCCCCGCATCTGAGCATGACGGGGAGGAAGAGGTAGCGGAAAACCAGGAGGTCATCTCCAGATGCACGGAGGTGTGCGGTTATGGGGTCAGCGCGAGATGTCCGCTAAGATATGTCTCATCTCAGTCTATCAAGAAGGACGTCGCCAAGAGGCAAGCAGGATATACGCCATCTTAGATGAACGGAGCAACTGCTCTCTCGCAACATCTGAGTTCTTCAATATCTTCGAGATCAAAGGCAATCTTAAGCCATATACACTGCTGGGCTCAAGCAGACTGCAGGTAGAACAGCCTGCGTTTGCATGGTGGAGTCTGTGGATGGGAAGACATTGCTCCCTCTTCCTCCATTCCTAGAATGCAATCAATTGCCTAACTACCGTGCCGAGATTCCCACTTCCAATACTGTGCATCGCCACATCCATCTCAGATGCATTGCCAACGTGATTCCTCTACTAGACCAAAACGCCAAAATACTGCTCCTATTGGGAAGAGATTTTCTGCAAGTGCATAAAGCGAGGAAACTAATTAACGGTCCCAACAATGCCCCGTTCACCCAGAAGCTGGATCTGGGATGGGTATTTGTTGGTGACGTAGGTTTTGGTGGAGCACATAGACCTACCCAAGTGGAGGGATGCGCTCCAGGACCTACAGATGCTACAGATTCCACGGCCCTACACCACATTCTCAAAGTTGAGCACGTTACAACAGGAGCTGTGTCTGTTCTCAGACGCATCAGTCAAGGCCATTGCCGCAGTTGCCTATCTGAGGGTCACCACCAAAGACGGAATTACGGAGGTGGGCTTCATCTTCGGCAAAGCAAAGCTGGCACCACGGCCAGAGCTCACTATTCCAAGACAGGAGTTGTGTGCAGCGGTCCCGGCTGTTGAAATCGCAGAGACGATTGTGAAGGAGATGGACTTGCCATTTGGAGACATCATCTACCATGTGGACAGCAAAGTAGTGTTGGGGTACATCTGTTCAAGGCAGTGTTACACGTACGTCCACAGCCGTGTCCAACGTATCTATCAGTTTTAGTCATCTCATCAGTGGAGGTTGGTTCCCAAGGATGATATCCCGGCTGACCCTGGATCACGGTCCGTCCCAGAAGCTCTACACTGCACCACCAACTGGCTGTCAGGACCATCGTTTCTCAACAAACCACTTCCCTGCAATGTTTTACCTCAAGAGACCTTGGAGGCCGCGGAGCCTGATCTAGATAGTGAGATCCGTACTCTTGCAACTAACGTGACACAGGACCTGACTGTGCTGAATCCCTCAAGAAATGAGTGGCCCATGGCAATCATGTCAAAGACGTTTCCAAGTCAGGATGGGAAGGTTCTGGGAGTGGAAATCAGAATTTTCAAGGATGGAGGCCAGAAGCTCTACATCCGCCCAATCACCAAAGTGGTTCTCTTCGTGTCTATCGAGGACTCTGGGGGCTAAATAATAGACTAGAATAGAATAGAATAGAATATGTTTATTGTCATTGCACAATACTGTGCAAAGAAATTCCATTGCAACTCCTTCGGGTTAAAAAGAACAAAACACACCTGCCATATACACAAATCAGTAAAGAAAATAATAAATAAGTATTAAAAATATTTTAAAAGAATATTGCGCATTAACTTGCACCCTAAATTATATTGTGCTTCCCCAGTATTCTCTGTTAGAATTAAGTTATTTTATAGCACATGGGTAGAAACTATTTTTTGTCTACCGGTGCGAGCCTTCAGAGACCTGTATCGCCTCCCAGAGGGTAGCAAAGTGAAAAGGTGGTTGGCAGAGTGGGATGTGTCCTGCTTGATGTTTGTGACCCGACGCAAGCATTGGGCCCTGTATATATCATCCAGGGAGGGCAGTTGAGCGTTTGTGATGCTCTGTGCATTTTTTATAACTCTCTAGAGCGCCCTCCTCTCAGCCACAGTGCAGCTAGCAAACCACACCAGGATGCCATAGGAGAGGATACTTTCCACGGCACACCGGTAGAAGTACAGCAGCAGCGGCTGTGAAATGTCTCAGGAAATACAAATGGGAGATTTGCATGGGGTCTGGGAGACTCCAGGCGGGGAGTGTGCTGGACCACATTCTGTTTACATGTATTAATGCCTCCTGCTGGATATTCCGGATCCTACAGCCTTGAGTTACCTTTCCTGTTATACAGGAAGTTATCATAAACCAGGAAATCCAGGTCAGATAGAGTGCAGGCTGTGTAATTCTCAGTGTGTAATCTATCGCCATCCTACCTCACCGAATTTGTTAGACGCAATGTCTGTGAGTAATCATGTTAACAGCATCTTTATATGTTATGAACGTTATTGAGCAGGATTGCTATTATTAACAAAGTTAAGAATGTTTAATGTACCCTGGTTGGTTTCTCATATAACAGCATTGTATTTAGTGGTGGCATCATAGTTTATGTGCCTAACCCAGGTGTATCTCGTGTCAACGGGTCTTTATTGGATTAGTTGTTTAACTTGCTAGATAGCTGGATAGGGACATTCAGCGTGGGTATATATAGACAATGTCAACACCTTTTGACAGAATAAACCGTTGCGACATTAAACGCGACTTATTCTCACACTTCAGCTTTAGGTTTAGCATTTGAGTTCATTTAGGTTTGAGTTCAGAGGCACAGTTTGCAAACATGCCCTCCCCCCGCCCCCAGACCATGGGAATGCGAACTCCCAATGACCGACCGACCGACCGTTGGTGAAGAACCTTCTGGAAACCAAACGGCTTCTTCCCAGCGGGCAACGCAAGTGGGCGAGCTGGAAATAACGGGCTGCAACGGCTGAGGGAGCGCGAGCGCGAGCGTCCACAGTTGGTCGGATCTCGGGTGCCATCTTAACTACTGGCAGTCTCCCATTGAAGTCAATGCGATTGAGGCCAGAGGCGGCCATCTTAACTACTGGCAGTCTCCCATTGAAGCCAATGCGAGTGAAGCCACAGGCGGCCATCTTAACTACGGCTAGTCTCCTTTGAAATCAATGCGATTGAAGCCATAGGCGGCCATCTTAACTACTGGCAGTCTCCATTGAAGTCAATGCTCTTCAGGGAACCTGGATCGGACGGGAACAAGCAAACCAGCGACCGTCGACCGTTGGACGGGTCTCTTGTGGAGCGGGAGAGCGAGCCAGTGAGCACACGGTGTCAACGGTAGGTGCGATTAAACAGCGGCGGAAACGATTATCAGCGGCGATGAACTATTAAGGGGGAGGGAGAGTTGAAGGGGGGGAGGGGGAGAGGAGAAGAGAATGACAGACGGGTGGACGGAGAGAGAAGGAGGGAGGAAGGGAGGGAGGGACACAGTAGGAGGGAGACGGAGACTGACAGTAATCTTGCAGAACCCCACAAACATGTTAAATGCAACAAATGCATCGCATTGGAATAACTTTGTGCCCTCCTGCAATGTTAAATGCAGCAAATGCGTTGCATTAAAGTGATATTGCAACCCTCCGGGATGTGAAATGCGTCAAATTCATTGCAATAATCTTGCAAACCCCCCTGAGATGTACATCTGGCCCTCTGACTGATCGGACGTCCCCATTGGCGAAGTGAGACGTCACTCAACCGGGCGGTGGGACGGGACTCGCAGATGGCCGGAGGCGGCGGGTGATTGGAGGAGAGGGACGTCAGTCAGAAGGAGGGAGAAGGAACCAGCCCCCTTGTCTCTCTCTGGTCCGCATTGCAGAGAGGAGTGAGAGAGAGGGAGAAAGAGAGAGGGAGAAGGAGGAGTGTGGACTGGGGGAAGGAAGGAAGGAGGGAGAGAGGGAAGGGGGAAGTTTGTTGGTGGGCGGCGCAACTCACGTCGCAGCGGCCTCTGCAGTCCGTCTGTCTTTTTTATTATTTTTTGTCTCGTTTGAATGTAGTTTTTATTAATTTTTTTGTGTATGTGTGTGGGTATGTGTGTGGTGGGCATGGGGGTGGGGGGACACTTTTAAAATATTTCCCCTGCACGGAGAACCCAACCTTTTCTCTGTCGGGTCTCCGTTGTCGTTGGGGCCTAGCACCGTGGAGCGGCCTCCAGCAGGAACGACCTAGGGCTCCAGTCGCGGAGCTGCGGACCTACTCACCATCGCGGAGCTGGCCGAGTTCAGAGCGGGTGGAGCTATGGTGGCGCTCGGCTGTGACCCGACCCCGGTGTTTCGGAGGCTTACCGCAGTTCTGGTGGACGGTAACACTGGGAGCCCGCGGGTCCCTGCTGGAAGACCGCTTTTCGGGGCTTCCGTAACGGCGACTTCACCCGCCCGAGATGCGGGGTTGAAGAGTACCTGGAGCGGGGCCTTACATCACCGCCCCGCGCGGCTTGGAATGGCTGTGAGACTTTGCTAGCGCACGCCGGGGGCTCCAACAACAAGACCCGGAGCGCGGCCTTGCATCACCCGGCGCGGCGTTAATGGCCGCGGGACAATTACCATCGCGTGCCGGGGGCTTTGACTGACATCGCGAGGGGAATGGGGAGTGCAGGGGAGAGATAAGTCTTTGCCTTCCATCACAGCGAGGAGGAGATGCGCTGTGATGGATGTTTGTGTAAATTGTGTTGTGTCTTGGTTCTTTCTTGTGTGTATGACTGCAGAAACAACATTTCGTTTTT